>NW_005842572.1:263502-307958 GCF_000455745.1 Alligator sinensis | reverse complement strand
GGCCGCCATGTACCTACCCCTGCTGTAGGGCATGGTGGAAAGGGATCGACTGACTGACCTCCCATCCTCTGATCCTTTCCCACATGAAAATCCTACGGCTGGTGGATCAGCAGCACTGCTAGAAATGTTCCTCAGCCCCTCTGGCTAGGGACAGAAGTTACACATAAACTGGTTTAAGTCATCAGAAACTGATTTAAACCTGTAACAGAACAGAAGTTCAGTGCACATATACCGGTTTCAAAATGGCTAAAACTGGTTTAAGATGAACCTGGTTGAATGTAGTATCAGGCTTCACTGATTTGGGTCAAACCGGTTTATGAAACTTCTGGCCCAGACCCCTTCCTGGTTCAAGTTAAATCATACTCCCCCAGTATCCCAGCATGCTTTCCAGCCCTGGGCAGGGCTGGGCTGTTCAGTCTGCTCCAGTGCAGAAGGGTTGGGGAGGGGGGAGGGACTACCCCCCCAGGCAAACTCCAATTGGGGTCTAGAGCCAGGTAGGGGGGCTAAACCCCACTTCCCCTGAGTACAGAGCTGCCCTGCCCTGCTAGAAACTTACTACTGCCTGCAACTGTGGCCTACAAATCCCAGAAGCACCTGGAAGCAGAAAGAGGAAGTGATGAGCAACCCTGCAGACTCCTGCTGTTGTGATTCTGGACTGCAAATCCCAGAGACCTTGGGGGCAGCAAGAAGAGAAAGCAAACACACAGCCCATGCTGGCTACATGTCAGAGAGCCGTGCTCTAGTGCCCCCCGCAGCTTCTGGCCTGAGCCACTGCAGGCACGTTGGCTGCATTTCCTGAATCAAAAGTGACTGTCTGTCCTGTTGTTTCTCAGTTTAATCTCTGCATTTTAGTCTAACCTGCAAAGACTGAATCAATTCAGCCTCAGGCTTTCTGACTGTCTGGTCTTAGCCTCTGGGAACAGCCCAAGCCAGAAAGTGCAGGGATGCATGAAGACCCCCCCCCAGGGGTGGTATGAGCTCTCAAGAGTCTTCCAAATCTGTGAGCACATTGCAGGCAGGTTCTGGTCCAGGATTTGGGTCAGACTGTCTTCCTGATGAGCTCTTTCACCCTCTATTTCCTCAGTCAATAACTTTTACTGACCCTCTGTGACCATTTATGTCAGCCACAGGCTCAGAAATCACCCCCTCATTTCCTTCCAGCCAAGCCTGCCTCGGGGCTGGTCATCATCTTTCACACACAATGCTGCGATACTGAAGAATTATTCAGCCGTGTTGGCCTCGCCTTTAAGACAGCCTAAATGGAGCGTAAGGTGTTCCTCCAGCCATTACAACCCTTGTAAATACAATCCAGCCTGAATTCAAGCCAACCAAAAAAAATCCTCCATGAAGCACAATTCCTTTCAGCCTGGAGGCCACGTGACCAGCAAGTGAATGCAAGATGCATTTTGCTGCAGTTAAAGTGGTTTTCATCTAACAAGGGCATTGATTTGGTCTGAGATTCAAGGCAGCTAGCGGTACCGTTACTTGCAAACACTTTCATCTGCCATTAAATGCAAAGGAGATAGTTCATTCCAGGTCCCCAAACCCAAAATCTTGCAACTCAGTGAGTACTTAACATGTTAATCATCTGCAAATGCCTATCAAACAGGGAGGCTGAGATGGACAAAGAGCTCACTAACATACTGCTATTGCCATCTAACGTTTAGCTTTGCAATTGCAGCGTCCAAGAACAACCCCAATGAAATAAATGAAGCAGTCTCCTAGGATTACAGAGTAGGCTGGGATTCATACAGGGTGGCTTTGTGGGTTTTTAATCCTTGCAGGTGTGGTAGGCCTTTCTAGCAAACTCATAAGCAACTCTATAACACCCGGATGCAATGCCTAACAGCTTGAACAACAGAGAGGATATTATTCAAGGACTGCAGTGCTCTTTAAAAAATAATTATTCTTCATAATGCCCCATTGACACCAGAAGCATCGCTGTCTCTGTCTCACATATCAGCAAATGGAGGTATAGGGAGCTGTCATGATTTGGCCAACACCACAGAGGAAATCAATGACAGAGGTGGGATATTGGGGAGCTAGTTCCTATCCACTCGGGAGCCATTTGTCAAGTTATTCCACATGTAACCCAGGCACATCAAGCTGATTTTCTCCATCAGAAACACTAGAGATGCAGCCTATCTGTTAACAGACAACTGTTACTGGAGCCCACCAGAAAGTCCTATCCTAATTAGAGCATCTACTGGCAGTCATTTTCTTGATAAAAATCCACCATGTTTTATGGTATCTATTTACCTCTTAATCAAAGCCACTCAGCCATAATATCACCATGCCGTTTCCTACAGTCCTGTCTATCCAACATGATTAGTAAAGGTGGAAATACTGGTCATCATTAAAATATTGATGAGACTAATTCCCAGCTTATTAACAAGAGCACGAGTCTAGAAGTGGCTGCATTGCAGCTGGAGCTATGCCAGACTGACACCAGGGCATGGGAGATCAGCATTCACATAGAAAAGGAAAAAAATCTGTCTTCTCCATGGTGGTGCTGGGTGCAAACAGGCCTCAAAGTGATGGGAACGACAAGCAGAACAGGACTCACCGCTGCCTCTTTATACTCGGTGTCAGTGCGGTCACGGGGGGGGACACTAGACTGGGATTCAGGGCCCCTCGGTGCTGTTTCCAGCTCTGCGACCCATCTGCAATGTGACCCTCACCGGCCCATTTAAACTGGAAGCTCTTTGGGGCAGAGGCCAGGAATTGCTATAGCACTCTGATCTTGGCAGGGGTCCCAAGGTCCCCACAATAGATTTGATGCTAAGAATAAAATTAAAGTAAAATAACATGGAGGAAACTATATTATTTGGGGACGGGAGTGCTAGGCCAGGTTCACACATTACAGTTTTATTGATACAAGCAATCCGAAACCAGTCTGTTCCCGTAACAGAACAGAAGTTCAGCGCATATACACTGATTTTAATAATGGGAGAACCTCGTCTAAGATTTGCACCCCGCTTTGCCCAAAGGGCAAATGGGCGCTCTGTTTGCTACCGACCGAAACTTCTCCACTTACCAAAAACTGCATAACTTAGCTCAATTCCACCTTGGGCTTCCACCCTAGCCTGAATGCCTATTTTGACTCTGCCTAGGGTCAGAGGACAGATTGAACCCCATGCATTTTTAAACCAGAGGGTATGAGCACGGCTAGAAATATGTGGGCTGGACCACGGTTATTTAAACACGGCATTCAGGGCAGGTGTGGGAGGGAGGCATTCAGCCCATTATCTAGGCCTGCAGGAGAGTCAGAGCGATACAAGGCCATGACTTTTGTTCCGTGTCGGGTCTGTCGAAGGTGGACGTGTGGGCTGATCTTGCCAGAGGTCTCTAGGGAGGGGTGGGAGAGAAGGTATTTATGAGAAATTACAGGGAAGGAACAGCCTATTGCTCAATGTGGAGATAATGGCTCTGGAATAACTCCAGCATGAGCAAGGGTGGCGAACCCTAGTTCATCCTGATTTACTGCCCCCTGTAATTAGATGCTGCGCTTGGAATGTCATTTGTATTATCTACATGGCAATTTCCCTTTAAAGCCAGGCAGCAATCCTCTCTGCTGCAGTGGATGTTTTCCCATGCAAAAGCCTCCTTTCACTGCCATTATCTAATATTTAGCAGCGCAGCATAATAAACAAAGTGTTGTAGATGAGAATACACATTGCTCGCAGTGTTAGGCTGTGTGCCTTCACAATGAAAAAGCTGTTATCTGTATAAAATATTGTTCCCTGCACCCTTTAGGCATTTCCTGCTCTCCATCAGATTCCAATTAGACGCCTTTTCCTGTGAAACGAGTGTTTGATGCACCTGTGCGAGAGCGTCTTACCTGCAAAGAGATGCTTTTAAAATAATTGTGTCACTTATGAGAAAGATATATTTGGTTACCGAAAAGGAAAAACGACGCAGATCATTATCTGTCCCAGTTATTCTCCTACCAAAACACGATGAATTAAACATGAACCGCGCTGTTACAAACTTGTCTCACAACAACCGCCAACAAAAAAGAGATACCTTAACAAGACAAGCGGCACTGTCACTCATTTGGGGGGCAGGGGGGAGGCTCTAATAGCTTTAATAGGAGCTGAACTACAAAGGATGTGCTCAAAGACATCCGGTATGTGTAAAAACAAGCAGGTCGCAAGGGGAATTAATGCTACGCACACCTACCGAGAACGAGGTGCGACTGTTAAAACAACTCCAAAGGGTTCGATGGAAAGAGATTTCTCTTTACTGCTACTGCCCACAACACTGCAGTATCCGAGTACTTTGCAGCCATTAAGAGCCTTCTCCTCTTTACGGTGCAAAATTATCGTCACCTTCGTCGCGCAGGAGGCTTGGCCGAGCGCTGCGCAACAAGCCATTAGCGACACCCAGACAAAAACGTGGGTCTATCGAGCTTGACCCTACGGCACAAGCTCATTCCTCCATCTGTTCAGCAAGGCGCCATCCCTGCCTGGATCCTTCCCAGCGAGGAAGTGTGTATGGTCAAATAGGGAAGTGCCGGCTACAGCTCGTTACTGGGTATTGTCAAGACGGTGTAGAGCCAGCCTCTTGCATTCACTTATGTAGGCCTATCCCTTGCTGGAAGCACAGCAGTCCCATGAATTCGCTTTAGGCCTCCCTCATCTGCATCAATGTACTGATGCCCAGCCCGGTGCCCTCAAACACTGTGCTTTGTGCCCATCGGCCTGAGTGACCTTGAGCGAATGCTGTGGCCGGCTCTGGGCATCCCCCTTTGCAGTGGGGAGAGCAGCACGTTCCCCTGCCGACACGTGCTTGGCCCCGTAGGTCCCCTTTGCCTTCGAGTTCACGTGTGCAAACCGGTTTCATAGCTACTGAAGTGGCAGGGACTGCACGTGCAGGTAACTGCTGAGCCAAAACACCCTGTGGGGGGTGGAAGGGCGAGGTTGTGCTTTGGAAATTTGGGAGTGTATCTGCAAGACACGTGGCTTTTCCCTCAGCAGGAGAAGGCTTGAATCTGGACTTCTCTAGGGCTCCGCTGCATTTGGAGCAAGGACTTGGTTGCATCCCACTAGAGACACAGGGTGTTGGGCCAAATCTCTCTCTACCCTCTTTGCATTTGGATTTAAAGCATCTTTTAGCCTTTGAAAGAGACACCGAGCCCTAGTCATCCTGGCTGTCACAGAATCACAGAAAATGAGGGTTGAAGGGACCTCAGGAGGTCACATCTAGTCCAACCCCTGCTCCAAGCAGGACCAGCCCCATGTACATCACCCAGCCAAACCTCAACCTTAACCTCAACATGAGTTGGCCCGGTGGTTTCTCCCACAAAGGATTTGACCCATACTGTTTCCTCTTTCCCCCCCCCCCTCCTAATCTGCACGTCAGACTGGCCTGAAGTCCTGTGAATGCATTTTTTTGAAGTCAGGTGTTTTCCATTGCCCGATTATATCACAATGTTTGTTCCAGCATCACCTGCATAAACACAATCCCAAAAGCAAGGGGCAAAGTTCAAGAGTTGAAATGAGCATCGTTGTGTCAACCCAACCTGTAGTTTGTCCTTTTTAATTACCCCTTGCTATATTAACAGATAATAGCTGTACATTTAAGCAAATTACCTCCAATAAAAAGGGGGCAATAATTACACTGTTTTTGCTCCTTTCATTGCTGGAATTATACTTTGTTTGCCTAAAGTTAAACATTAGCAAGAACCTGCATGCACTAATGTCTGCTCAGATGCCTTTTACGGTTTTAAACCAGCAAGAGTCAGTAAAAGTTTGGGCAAATATTAGGTTTGGCAGAGTTTGCTGTTTGTATCAGGAAACCGATTGGTGTTATTGATTGACAGATGTGACCAAATGTTTAGAAAGTCTGTCCTCTATTGGATTCTGCTAGGTGTTTCAGCAAACAGTCCTAATACAAGGCAAACAGAGCTATTGGAAGAAGTACCAGCTTGTGTTAGCAGAGTAAACGGAGGGCTATGCAAACAGCTTAAAAGAATGCGGCCACCTTCACATAACCTTTGATGTAGGTATTGATCCTTCAGAAGGTGGCGAAAAGTTTGAACAGGGAACAGATTGAGTGGGATCAGATATATATAAACACCATAAGAATGTAAATGTTATCTTTAAGCTACACTGTAGGTTTAGTAATGGATGTCTGTTTGGAATTTATCTTCTTTCAAATCTTTAAAGCCATGCAGCAATAAATATTAATAATAACTTTTAGATAGACTGCTTCCGAAGTCTCTCCGTTCCTGATAAGTGCAGTATCGGGCATCTTTTATTCTTCTAGAGACTTGCAACAAGGAGAAACCCTGGCATCCAGACTATTATACCAGGGCAGGGGCAGGGAGGGGGGACTGGGCCAGAGACGCTGCATGCACGTTAGCAGGGCAACAAGGCGGCGGGGAAGGAAAGGGGCTTGGGATGACGTTTCCCAAGATCTGAGGCTTGTATTTATTAACTATTTGACTAACTATTAACTACTATTAGTAATAGTAATAATAAATATTTACTATTAACTATTTATATATGAAATAGTGAACAGTATTAAATAGTCACTATGTCATATATCTCCTTAATGCGCTCTGAGAACCACTGGGCACATGTAGAACAAGACCACAGGTCCTACCCCAAGCATTTGCAGTTGAAGTATAAGAGGAGACATGACAGGTGGAGACAGACAGACAGAGGAGGAGAACACAACACAACAGTGGGACATTGTGACCAGCGCAATGCGCAGTGGTCTCAGGGTGACAGCTGCCTCCGTCTTGTAGGCATCACAGCACCAGTGAGGTTTAGGGAAAGCTCTGAAGGAGACAATGAATCTCGGCACAGCCCAAAGAGACGGCACGCTGGCAGAAAGGCACTGCTACTTGCAGGAAAACTCTCTTTGCCTTCTTTGCTCTAGCAGGGACTGGTATCTGTAGGCGCTGGGGAAAGAAGGCGACCTCTAGAGAGAGCGGAGAAAGGGAGAGGCTGGGATAAAGTGACCCTACAAGGATGATGGTCAAATCATCTCTCTGTCTCAGATCCGCTTCTCATTTCCCCAGATGCCCAGGATTTTAAATATTTCAGCAGTGACACAGGACTCCTCAAGATCGCCACATACAGTCTGCAAAAGGCACCCGCAGATTTGTTTTAGGCAACCCTGATGCCGCTGACTTGAAATAGCATGCCTCCTGCACGTATGCTACATTACACATGGCTGGTTTTAGCCCCTGCGGGCCCAACGTGCAAAACGCCCACGTGCATTTTCCGAGCAGAACAAGGTGCACGTTTACTTTGCCTGCGCAGTTACTGCGAGGTGGTACACGGATCCATTTTGCATGCCCAAGTAGCCATTTAGGCATCCAAGTGCCATCTGTAGTGGCAATTACCACAGGCGCGTGTGCAATCAAGATGATTACGCAGACAGATTAGGTATGTAATGCACAGGCAGCTTGGTGAACCTTTGAAAGTCAGGCTGTGGCCAGGTGAACAATTATATCCATTAAAGGGAAGGGTGACTTATTGCTCAAGAGCACATGGCAGCTGATCCAGTCTAACCATTGTGCGTGTCCACTCTTGTCCCAACAAGTGAAAATTGGGGCATCCTATACTGGAATGAAACAGCTGCTAAATTATCACCGCTTGGCTTCCACTTAGAAAGACACATGAAACCATCATGACAGATGAGTCTAAAATATGACAAGTCCCTCCCTCTCCTCCCTCCCCACCCCCCTGCAGCTTATTCATAATTGTTTCATCTGGCCATACCCACAGACCTCTGAAAACTAAAACAGATATGTTTTAAATTATCTGCCCATCTGGCTACACTTGCAAATAACAACTGTTTATAGAGAAAGATATTAAACAGACACTGTTGATTGATGGGCTAATCATTAGGAGAGAAGAAAAGGGATTGTTTTATTTCTGTGTATTGACCTACCATACATAGTAACTAATGATGTGTTTGAACACAAAGAGGGAACAACTAGCTTTTTACTGTAGAAGGACCTGCTAATAAAAATTACAATGAAGACCATAATCTGATGAATCATTACAGAAGTACAGTACAGCCATGGACTAAAATAAAGACCTGGTTAATGATTAAACCTCTTTAGCTTTGCTGTGCAGACCAAGTAGGGGCAATACAGCTGAAAGAACGCCCAAACCTTAAGGACTTGGATGTTTTCCACAATTAGCCCTTTCACCAGACTGCTTTTTCCCATTGTTCCCTGTTTCACCTGCTCACTTTAAAAGCTAGAAAGACTTTTAAAGCATCCGGAAAACCCACTCCTGCAAACAGTCACGCAGTTGCAGACCAAGAAAGGGCAAAAAACATGGTGTGTACAAAGGCCCTTTCTTACCAAGCCTTCGTATCAACCAAATGTGGCAGGAACAGTGATTTCCTTTCTTAAGGCCATGAAATCCTACCAAATATTAGTTAAGCTTTCCCATAACAAAATCGTGGCATTACTAATTCAGACAAGACAATGATGAGCTCTTAGAGATAACGGCAGCTGCAACAGCAACACAAACAAAAAAAGAACCTGAGAATTTAGCCGTGGAGAAGACGTGTTACATAGTATTCTTCTAAAAAGGCCCAATCCCTTTGGCCTCATAATAGATTTAGCCCTAAGTCCCTTGAAAACAATGGGAAACTTTCCGTAGATGCTAGTGAAAGCTTGGTCAGGAGAATACAACTAATACACAATAAAATGAAGACTAATGCTGCTATTTAACTATGAGAGACCCTGCCTTGTCCTCTGAAAATACAACACCCCAGAAAACTCCAGTTGCATTGAGGAAGTTAACAGCTGGATGATTAATGCTATTTCCTACTGTCCCATTGAAAATCTGCCCATACTGTTATGAAGTGTTTGTTCTTTGCTGGTCAAAGTATATAATATAGTCAAAAAAGCCATTAACACTGCCACCCCTGAAAGAAAGATTAACATTGTTCCCTGGATGCTGGGTCTTTCTTAAGTAACGTTCAATAAAGAACAAGATTATTTCAGTGATATCAGCTCAAGAAGTCAACCATAAAGCAAAATGCCGCTGGAAGGAAAACCTGATAATATCTCTCCACCGACCCCAAGAGCTTTGAAAGAGATGATTCTTTGCTGTAACTACAGATAACTTATACAGGCATTAAACAGTTCACTGGGCTATTCTGGCTAGCTGTTTAACTGCCAAACTACAGGGTAAGCAGTACTTTGGGTTCGGGAACTTTTATATCTCGGCAAAGAGAAGTAAGGCTGGATGGGATGCCATTCACAAAGCCTACATAATGGGCTTCCATAGAGTCATAGATTGCAAGGGGCTGGAAGGGAGCTCGGAAGATCATCGGGCCCAGCCCCATGCACCAAGCAGGAAAGACAACTGGGGTCAGGTGACCCCAGCAAGGGGACCGTCCAGTCTCCTCTTGAAGCTCTCCAGGGCACGCAATTGTACCACCTCTGGAGGAAGCTTATTCCACAGTCTGGACACTCAAGTTGTGAAGTAGTTTTTTCCCAGTGTTGAGCCTGAAACAGTCTTCTAGGTGTTTGTGACCATTACTTCTAGTTTTCCCCAAAGGTGCCCTGGTGAACACTTGTTCACCGAGCCCCTGATGTACGTCTCTGACGTAGTGGTAACCTTGCATGTGGTTTCAATCTTTCAAGATTTCCCTCACTTGGTGATTTACTCTATGGGTGCTTAAGCCTAAAGAATAAACTGATGTAAACGGATGGATTAGCATCACCCAGAAATGGAGCCTGGCCTGGTAAAATATTGGGAGAACGCACTGTAGAGACCAAAAGAAACACATCCATTAGGCTGCCCCAAGCAGAACAATCCCACAAACATCCCCGCCAACACATTACACCATCGTGGCCTTGACCCTCTCCAAGAGTCAAAACTAATCTCAATATTTCTTTGCTTGGTAACACAGATTAAGGTTCCTCTCCTGTAGCTTTGAGTGATATCTTTAGACTCATCATTAGCTCTGCTGCAGCGATAGACAACTTCCACAGCACCAAGCATTGCAGTGGCAACTTGCCAAAACCCCCCGGGGGTTGCATCCGATTTGCATATAGGTTTGGATAATTATCCATCCATTTTTCATAGTGAAATTAATGCAGGTATTAACTTAGATTCCCAGGCAATTAGCCTTCCCTGATTGGGTCTATATCCTCTTGTCAGGAGGCAGGATTGACTTTATCTCTTATCCCCACTGGATAAAATCCCCCTCAGCATGAGACCTGAGCCCCACTTATGTTTCACTCAGGCCTCATTCTCAAGGCTTTAAAGTGTCTTATGCTGCCCTTTGGCACACTGGGGAATCCCATCCTCTCTGAAGAGCCAGAAGGCGCAGCAAGCAGAAGGGGCTTCGTTAGCCTGGAAGGAGACACCGATCGAGATAAATTAAAGACGCGAGCCACCTGCGGTACGACCACCCCGCTGCGCACAAATGACTGAAGTCAGGCAAGAGCTACCTCACTGACACCCAACCTCGCGATGCCACATCGACAGATGTGGAACGAGGGGCTGAAAAAAATACCTGACAGTGAAAAGATGCGCATTGCAGAGGCTGGGTCTTTACCATCGGGAGGCTAACGAACCATGGCAAAGGTGACGATGTCTCAACTGCCGGTACACCGGAGCTGGGCACTCCAATGAGCTAATGAAGAAGTGGGGCTACATCGTTGGTTCGACCACCTGAGGCTGTGGCACAGAGCCTCAGACTATGCAACACCTGCTGCAATGCCACTGTTTGAAGGCACACATACAACCTACACACAAAGCACAATAAATGATGAGCGTGCACAACGAAATGGTCTAATGTGGTGTTGAGACAAGAGAAGAAGCAGCCTGGAAGGGAAGAGTTGGGCTGGAGACATTTTGCTTTTGGTTGCAATAAGCTCAACAGGGTGTGGGAAGCAGTTTCAAAAGGGTGGACAAAGTGGCAGGGGAATATAAGGACCAGCCCCAACTCCAGAAGCCTTGAGCAAAATGCAGCAGCCTCTCGGACATGCCTACACTCCTCCTCATCTCCGATATACCCCCTTATCTTTGTGGAAACGGGTGAGGCTTCCTCAGGTCCTGCACTTTCTATGGGGCTGGCTGAAGTGCTAAACCAGGCATGGGAAACCTGCAGCACGCGTGTCATAAGCGGCACAGGCAAACTCGGCGTGTGATATGCAGCAGATCTGGGAGCAGGGAGCAGGCAGCAGAGCAGCAGATAGGATATGGAACAGAAAACAGAGCAGCTGGGAGCACAGGGCAAAAAGCAGAGCAGTAGATCAGGCTGGGAAGACAGGGCAGGGAGCAGAACGCTGAGCTGCAAATCCGGCAAAGGAAGGAGATTAGCGTGGGCCTAACTTGTGGCATGCCGGCTAAAAAGGTGGGTTCCCCCCCTGCTCCAGCAGCACCCAAGACGTTGTCTGCAACTTTGACAGGACAAGGAGCAATGGGCTCAAGTTGCAGCAAGAAAAGTTGAGGTTGGATATTAGGAAAAACTCTCTCAGTAGGAGGGTGGTGAAGCACTGGAACAGCTTATCCAGAGAGGTGGTGCAGTCTCCATCCTTGGAGGTGTTTAAGACTCAACTAGACAAAGCTTTGGCTGGGATGATGTAGTTGGGGCTGGTCCTGCTTGGAGCAGGGGTTGGATTAGATGTGACCCCCCTGAGCTCCCTTCAACCCTCATTTTCTATGACTCTATTGCTAAGCTACCCCATCTCCCCAGAAGGCTGTAGAGAGCAAAGCAGACCCGAACCAAAGAAAGGCAAACACTTAGCTAACTGGGTACTCTAGTGTAGTCCCCAGCAGTAACCCTAAATTCACCTTGGACATGACCTTGGGAACATCCCTCCAGCCTAGACTGAAGATGCGTCAGGTCTGAGGAGGCCAACCTGCATTATGCATCCACAGCTTTTAGTTACAGAAGTGCCTTCAAGGGCAGCAAATGGGGCAACAGGGTGACATGGGACGAGAGAGCGAATGAAAGCATAAGGGCACCTTCATTTGTTGTTGTGCCTGGCTGGCATCAATTAAGGGAGGAGAAAAATCTGTACTTGTCTGCATTGCCTGAGCCACTCCGACTCACGGCCACGAGACAGACTGGCAGACACGCACCCCACGCAATGCAGCCCTCCCACGTGCCGTATCTGTAGGGCACCTGGGATAACGGCCACGCTCAGCGACAGCGCGAATACTCTTGGAGATGACAAAGGCAAGGGTCTCGGCCGCAGCCTTGTTTGCAGCTTTGAGCCCTTTCAGGTCCAGAAAAAGGAAGAATGCAAGAAAAAGGGAAGGAACAAAGAGGGGACACTTGTGAATGAAACTGGGAGACTTTCCAGGTGCCTAGAAATCCTAAACACCGGCTGCACATGCTATATTTATCCAGCCACCATCTGGGATGCGGGATGAACATGGGTGGATCCCTGGGTGAATCCATTAGTAATGGGAACACATGGCGATGGTGAGGGCCACCAAAGCAGACAGCTTTGTGGGAGACAGGGACGGGGTAATTTGTGTATGCACCCAAAAGTCCCAGTGACACCCCCTGATGATTCACGCCACTCCTTCTAGGTATACAATAAGGTGTTTGCTTTATAGGCATTTCCCACAGAACAAAAGCAACAACTTTGGGCATACCCAATTAGATACGGATTATACAAATCTATGGCAAATCCCAGTGTAGGGTGTACTTTACCATAGTGGAGTATTTGACACAAAAATGCAGTATTGTATTATGTTTCTATTATGTTAATAACATATATAATTACATTATATGCCACATATACATATATATAATTCAACATAACACAATTATGGCACACCATTACAATATGTAATTATATTAATTGCATTAATAAAGGTATATTCTATTAATTATATTAGGAGGGGCTATCAGGTACCTGCATTAGCAGGCAATGTTGTTAGGAGCAGTGAACCTCATTTTCTTTTTAAAGAAATAAGAAGCATTACAAATGCATTGTACTGGGCTCTCATAGTAAGGCAGAAGCTAAGGTATGCCAGTATTTCTATTATAAATTCAATTTTCATGGGCTTAGTATATGTTGATGTGCTCTAAATTGGGAACTGACATAATATTCTTAATCTAGGAGACTTTCTTAGCCAATATTTTGCCCATTTCTCGAGTGATAATGTGGCAAGAAAAATAAGCAATGTTAATGATGATTTCTATGCTTTCCTTGGGAGGAAACAAACTAATACATGTAACATGAAAGCTGTTAGCAGGTTCGAATGCTAGAGGAAAAGCACGAAGGGACAAACTCACCCTGGCTGTCCTCAGTCGATCCCGACCCTGGCTAAACTCTCATTGCCCTTCCGCTTCTAGTATGATGGCGACTTCTGTATTATTAGCTTACTGCTAAATCCATTTTTTGAGCAGTTTCAAGACTGGAATCACCAACTGATCTTGTGAGGGCTGGTCCATTGGTTCTTCTACCCCGTAAAGGTGAGCAGACTCGGAGGTGGTTACCCAAAACCCCACCTCCAACATTTAGATTTCAAATAAGAGGGGATGCCACCCCCTCCCTCCCTCCCTCCCTCCATCTGAACAGCACCAGATTTTGCAAACATACAAAGAAAATATAGCTGAGCATTTGCTAAACAAAAGCCCCCTGCCCACTCCCCACTCGGTGCCCTTAAATATTCTGTCTCATAGAGAAGGAAGGGATTCGGGGTCCCTGGACCCTGATGGACACGGCCAGGAGCCTGCTACCAAGGGCCATGTGCTGTTGCCCAAATGCGGCCCCACCGCAATTGCTGCAGGCCTTATAGAACCAGCCTGGGAGGAGCCCCTGTCGTCTGCATCCACCCCCCAGGGCCCAGGGAGAGTTTGACACCCCTGCTTTACAGCCTCTGCGTGAAAAAGTGACTGCACCAGTCCTGCTTGGGCTTGCAGAAAATTCAGGGAAAACACTGCGACCAATTTGCATGCTTAAATGACTTAATTGTCTGCAAATGGTAAGCTGTGGCAATCTTTTCCACACAGTTACCTGATCTACAGATGCAATTTTGGTAATTGTGCATGCAAAATTAGCCAGGCAATTATGCATGCCTTTGCTAACAAATTTGCATGGCTAATTTCCACCCCCCCCCACAAAACTGAGCTTGTAGTGGGATTGGCTGGCTCTGCCCTCTAGGGTTGGAGGCCTGAATCATTACGGTGGCATCCTCCACCTACCTTTGCTGACCCATAATCCTCCAATCGCGGCAGATGCTTCCGAGAGCCAGATTGACCCTTAACATGTTTCTCACATCCATGTTGTTTGGAAAGACCCTTGAAGAGCACAATGAGATCTGCACCACGTGGAAAAGCCGCTGTACTCTGCAGAGACTGACACTCGCCCCCACGTACCTAGACTAGATCATGAGGCAGCTGGAATACAGAATATCCCACGAGCAGCTCAGCATGGCACGATCGTTCACTGAGCAGCTGAGACATTCAATTTGGAGGCTTCATTTTCCTAACAAAGATTGGAACGTACAGAAAATGGCAGGGACTGTAGGATCCTATTTATCCTGAGAAAGATTGGAACAAGAATGCAAAATGGCAGAAAATGAATTCAATCTCCTCCAGAGCCACGAATTGTTGCTTTTCAGCTCCCTTCCAAAAGGTAGCTGGTAATTATCCCGTTAGATCATATTGCAACAGCTTATTAGAAGGGGGAATAAGTGGAAATAAATAGCAGGCACATTCTACTGTTTTAGCTTCGTGCTAGACTTAAAGTTACATGGCAGAGCGTTGCCATCTTGAATTGATAGCACGGCTATCATAATAGACCAATAATTTATTAAAGAATATGGTCTACGCTGTGAAAATCCTATACAAACATTTATTAATTACTGCCTCATCTGTTTACCTATTTTTGCAAGGTTGGCAAGTAAATCTTTTTAATCCTTATTTCATAGACAAGGAAATGGAGAGAACACATGAAGCGACTTTTCCGTACAATGAATTAACAGCAGAAAATCCCCAAGTTACTACCTCTCTCATGTTGCCCTATTCACTTTTCCACCCCAAGGTGAATCTCTTACTGTAGTTTATGATCTGAGACTGGGATTAGCTCTTCTAGGGATTGTCTCTTTATTGCTCAGGTCGTTTGCCATCTTGGCCTGACTGGCCAATAGTTTGCGTTAAGGAAGATCCCAGTACATCACGTGCCGAGTCCGCATAGACAAATGGTGCCTTGAAAGGATTCACTTCAATGCCCAACTGAAATGGGTAAATCACTTGTACCATTTCTGTTTGCAAAAAGACCAGGGTTTTTACTCCTTATTCAGCATTATCTACCAAGCAGTTTGTCTTGAGTAATGCTCGTCTTTAGATTGCTCCCAAGCCTTTCATTACATACTGGAAATTCAAGCAGGCCCAGAAGGTAAACTTCCAATCCCAAAGCCAAGACTTGTAACTGGAAATCCAGACTTTCCTTTTTCGATGAACTTCAGGTCGGTGCAGAGATCGCGCCAGAGGGTCTGGACTGGTGGCTCTCTGCCGAGATGAATTTCACCCGCCGGCAGCACCCTGCCATGTTGGCCTAAACCAGTCTCCTGCACTGAATGACCCTGTGTGCACAGACGGTCATCGGTGTGTCCGTGGAAGCAAACACTCGGGGAAAATTCATTGCACCCACCCGCAACGCACATAAGTCCCGGATAATGTTCCTTGCGAGTCCTCTTTAGCACAGATTCAAAAGCCATTTGTGGTTGAACTGGCCCTAAATCTTGATTGTCTACAGTGCTATTATTGGAGTGATGAATCGGTGGAAACCCAACCCCTCTATCAGGAGACAAACCTGTTCATGCTCTGTCAGCAGGGCGTCAAGAGTTACTGCGCTCTTGGAAGTGTCATCTTGCAGATAAGACGTGAAGCCAACATCCTGTCTACATATAAAATTACACTGCACAGTATATAGGAGTACGTTCACCCGGTGTCCTGAGCTCAATTTCTCTAATGCAGTCTTGTATTCACAAGCCCAAAACTAATAAGGGGGCACAGTGTGGGGGGCGGAAAAAAAGCATTCATGAAGAAGAGGACAATCCCTAGAAACTTGTGGCATGAATACTGGAAAGACTGTCAGCAGCACGGTTTGCTTTTTTAGCATTTTCAACAGCGGGCATGACACGGAGGCACATGGTTTTGCCCTGAAAGACGGGGGAGGGTGCAGCGCACAACCCGTGCCAAAAGAGGCGAGTCCGTCCTGCCTACAAAACAATTTGAGATGGCAGGCAGGAAAAATGACTCACACGGGCTGCGTGGCTCACTTTCATGACATCCAGCGAAATTCCTCCCCGTGCCAACGGCCGGGACCCGGCCTCTGCATTACTGAAGAGCAATCCACGGCCCAGACTGCGCACGGGAGACGAGCCGGGACTCTGCACGAGGGCAGCGTTTCACCTGCCGTCGGGGAGGGATAAAGGAAAGGATTTGGGGGCTGAGAGCCTGCGACAGGCTAAGTGCCCCGATGCCTATTTATTCACGGTCATGTAGCACCACGGAGAATCGGGATCTCAGCTGCCATGCAGGACTTTGTTGAGAGGTGCTATGTGCATGGTCTTTATCAAAGGCCTTAATTGGACTGGAGCAGATGGAGTCCCCTGTGCCTTTGTAGGGGGCTTAGCCAGCTTGGAGGCTATAAATGGTAGGATTTTTTTTTTTTTTTTAATTCTGTTAAAAATGTGCGTGTGGTGGGGAGGAGGGAAACGTGGTTGTTCCCGAACAGGCCTGTTCCCTGACCTAAACAGAATCATTACCGGCACCCGGCTAGCTGTTGACAGTGATTTCCAGATGATAGGCACTTTGCAGCCCGCATCCTTCCTTTGATTGCCTTCCAAGATGGTGATAACAACTGCAAAGCTAGACCTGACTCAGGCCTTTCCTGACCCCAAATCTCTGCTAATCCCTCCATTAGGTCTTGGAATATTGCAGCCTGGTTACTCATTAGCTGCTTGTATTCCTGTATGTCCAACTGGGCCCGCTGCTGCTGACAGGACTGACTGCCAACAGAGACTTAGTGTCATGTCATTTAGGCCTCGGTTTGGTGCCATTAGCTAAGGCCTTAATGACAGCTGTTGGGAGCAGGTGCTCCGCTATTATAGCGAGCCGCCAAACTTCGTGCACTCAGGAGGGAGCAGCTTGCTTGTTCTCTCACATCAGGGCAGTGGTGATGAAAAGACGGATATAAAACATAACTCTGGAGCCAAAGGGGGGCTGTTTAAAAAAAAAAAAAATAAAGTCTTCAATTAATAATCACGCCGAGGTCAGCAAGGGGATTCTTTTTTTTTCCAAGCGTCTTCAGCGCCTGAAATGCAAGATTGATTTCTCCATTTCCCAAGTAATGTACTAAATGCAGCTCGCTTTCTTCCAACAAAACTCTTCATTTGACAGGCTAATTCTCTCGGAGCCATAAATAAAACCACGGGGGACAACTAAGTCACATTTTTACAGCATAAGCTTTAAATTGCACATGCAGGCAACTTCTATTAGTTTAGGCTTTAAGTGTTACATTTCAGTAAAGTATACAGTAATAAGTAGCACTTACCACCTTGAGAGGAGGAAAGGGAAAAAAAAGAGAAGAAGCTAAATTTACATGTCCCCCTTCCCCTCCCCACCTCATTCCTGTTTTAAGTCTTTGTTTTAGCATCTCTCATCGGCGCCGTGTTGACACCAGCTGCTGGAATTAAATGCAGTTCTGCTGAGAACAATGTTTCTTCCCCAACAATCAAGCAGGATGGTTCAGTGGAGACAGGCACCATCCAGCACCCATGCTCGGATGCTGGTCCTTGCCCCTAAGGAAATGCGGGGTTTGCTTTGCCTCTTCCACCAGAACGTGGAGTGGCTTTAAAACCCATTTGGCATGACTGCAAGGTTCAAGTGATCCCCAACCTCCCTCCTCCGAGCTATTTGCTGCAGGCGATGGGATGAATGGTGAAGCCAGGATGTGGTCCAACAGGACCAGCGGAGGGGTCCTACTGGCCCGCAGCAAAGTGTACCCATTGCTCCTCCAGCCAACAAGTCACATCCCAGCGAGTTTTGTAGTATCAGGCCTTTAACTCAGCTGGCTTAAACTCACTTCCCTTTGTTTTCATCTGGGAGTTGTACTTTAAATTAAAACTGGTATTTGCCAACATTTATCACATGCCTTGTCCAGGAAACGTGGATTTTCTACCACCCTTGGGAAAGGAAATCTATGCTGGGAGTTGAGTTGTAGTTTTTAATGGCAGTCACTGTCGGCATGCTCCAGGGTAGCAGGGGTTTGTTTGCACGGGCCTGTGTCAAATCCTGTGTTTTATGCAGGAAAGACTGGCACGTGTTTCCCCGAAAAGGAAAGCTAATAAATGCTGGGGTTGGCAAAAATGAGCTGGATGAATCCATAGCGATCCAACCTGCCAGCCCCAGCTCCTGGGGCTGCCCGACCCTCCCCGTTAGCTACTTCAGCGTTTCCTTGTTCTGGGCAGAAAACTAAAAGCAGAAATGCCAAAACCCAGTGAGAAAAGGCAGGAACGTGCCACAAACAGGCTGCGTGGGAAGAGGAAACAGCAGAAACCTTGCAGGAAAGAAAGCCTGTGCTCCATCCTCAGAGGTGCAGATCATTCGGACGAAGGCTCGGGACTTCTCAGTGCTTTTCTAGACAGGGTTCAGCTCCCCTCCCATCTCGGCCTGGGGGAGATGCACCATGTCCAAGGTGTGCAATGAAGCTGAATAGAAGAGCTGTCAGAGGTAGCTGCAATATTCCCCCCAGGGCTACTGGGTGCACCGGTCCTCTCGAAGGCTGTTGCATGGCCCAGCACGGGGTCTGTCTGTCTCTGGAGGGTGCCTGTGATGCCAGGCACCTCTGGCATCTATCACCTTTCAGTGGAGCCCTCAAAATGCTCCTTTCCAACACGGTTACAGAAACCCCCAGCACCAAATCTTGAAAGGCATCCAAACCCCTCCCTGCAAGCATGCTGGCGCAAGGCTATGCTGGGGTTATCCTGCCCCACTGCTGGGGGGTGGCAGGGGAGGGACCACAGATGTCCCTGAAGCAAAGCAAGGCTGACTTTTAAACAAAGCTGATGCCTCTGGGAAGCAAAAGAGTTTAAGGTCCGTCTCCTACGTGAGGACTTTCGACTGCTGGAAACCCCGCGGCGCCAATGTAACGGCCTCCAAATAGAATTTTTAAAAAGCTGCTCCTGACACCGACATAACTGGCAAACTGCTGTGGTCTTTCCACTTGCGTCGGCATCAGCAGCAGTGCCAGGCCGGGGTCAGCTGTGTGGACGCCCCTGGGCTCCAGACTGTTTTGGAGGTCCTCCAGGTGACTTCCCATGCTGCTTTGCTCCCTGCCCCGGCCAATCGATCCGTTTACCTGATTTGCCTCTGTCGCTCCAGGGTCACCGCGACCGGACATCGGCTCCTTGTTTGCATGCTGGCGCGCGGCCACGTTCGGCCCCTTTCGGGCTCACCCCCTCCCGAGGTCAGCGTGACTAGCATCCTTCTCCCCGGCGCCAGGCCTGCTTGTCATGCTTCCAGCTGCAGCCATGCTGTGGCCCTGGATCGTCTCTTCCTCTGGGCAGAGGAGACGGGACAGGAGGCCCCGGGGTCCAGGCGAAGGTGGACAGTTGTTTCTGACGAGCTGTCTTGAGCAGGATCCGAGCCAGATGCCACGCAGCGCGGTGCAAAAACCGAGGGGATGAAGGCAGCTTACAAGAAGGCAGAGAACAACACCCGGGGGTCTGGCAGCGCGCCGGTCACCTGTCCCTGCTGCGAGGAGTTGGACGGGTTTTTGGCCTGCAACACACCGTCAACCCATATTTCATCTCAGACGCAGCTGATATGCGAGAGGAGAGGAAGCCAACGACTGCGTGACCGACTCTGCACATAAAAAGCGTGCGCCTGACAGCGAGGAGCTGTGTGATGCTCTGGACACCGAACAAGACCTCCAGAGGATGCCACTGGACACAGCCTCCTCCCCCGGAAACCAGAGGCAGCCAGCAGCAAAGAGGGTTGTCATGACTGCATTTGCCTTTGCTAAAGGTTACTGGCACTGTCTGATACAGCCATCCCCGGAGCTGCACGCCCTCATCCTGGGTGGTTGTGAGCTAGTCCCAATCCCAGTCCCTTCCAAGTTATAACTACCCTGCACGCACTCAAAATGAGAGCAGGATGGGCGAGCACGTAACCGTACGTCTGGCAACTTAGCCAGAGTCCACTTGCCAGCCACAGCTCCGAGGTGTCTTTCCTTGCTACCAAGTGCTCACCGTGGTCACTTTGCTGCAGTCAATTTATTTGGCAGCTACCACCCTTTTACTTAAGCAGACCCTGCCCTCAATGCCCCGTCTTCACATGCCAGCGGTGCCAGATTTTTAAAAAAAATCCCTTCCTGTGTAAACTTGTTTAATGAGAGCACAGCACTGCATAATTCAGGTCTCAAGTAGGCAACGTGTTTTCATCAAGGGAAGCCGCTCATTTAGTTCATCCACGCAAGGTTTTTTTTAATGAGATTTAGTCTTGTTTCTCTACCCAGACGCAGTCTCTTCCTCCCAGTACAAATGTCCAAAAGGTGGCTTGTCGTCAGGACAAGTGCATCGATTGAGTGAAATCCAGGTAGGACAATAGCCCTATGCCCCTTGGAACAAAGCACCAATGGTGTTCATCCTTGTTTAACCTGAGATTTATTGCAAGCGGCCTTAAGGGCACAGCTAGCTTTGTGCACGTCTGCAGAAGAGAGAGGACAGAGGGTTTTAAATACTGACAGTCCCCTAGCAAGACTCTAAGGGAAGGTGCACGCAGCACAATGCCTAATACCAGCCAAGCGAGCTGCAAACACGAGAGCTCCCAGACGAGAGTGTAACTGGGGCAAGGCCCTGCCATGCAGAGATACCCAAGCTGGCTCGGCACATGCCAGCTCTGCAACCAGAAAGAGTCGGGGCATCAGCACGCAGCAGCTGGGCCATCAGGTCTGTTAGGAGGCAGACCCATAAGCTTTGTGAACTATGAGATCCCCTGTCCTTTCATTCAGCCCTTACTGTCTATGCCGGGGCGGGCAATTGTTTCAGGTGGAGGGCCGCTTACTGAGTTTTGGCAAGCTGTTGAGGGCTGCATTTCCCTCTCTGGTGCAGGGAAGCAGGAACAGCCCCATGGTCCCAGGCCAGAAGCCTCTGCTAAACAGGAGCTTGTGGTTGGGGAGGGCTAGGCAGGTCTTGCTGCTGGGTCCGGCTGCCGACTTCACCTGGGTACCACTGCCCCTGGCTCCTGTCATCTTTGACAGGCAGCCAGGAGCAAATAAATATTAATTTTCTAAATTTTTAAGGGGCCCTGCAGAGATCTGGCCCCCGGACCGTATTTTGCCCACCCCCGGTCTATGCACTGCATGGAAGCCCTTGCACTTTTGGGAAATGAAGACTGCCCCACCCCAAAGTTTTGAAGTCTATTTTTTGCCACCCCCACCGTTCCTGGGCAGAGAAAGTCTGTCCTTCACTGCTTTAAAAATTCAGAGGCACCTACAAAGCTTTTGTGCAACCGGTAGGCCTAGGCACTTCATGGGGACATACACAAAAATATAAGCACCCCGCTACCCTTCAGCCTCCCAGAGGTACTCTCCTCGTGGGGATTGCCTGCCTCCCTTTAACTGCCTAGGCAGTAGTTAAGCCCTTCTAGTCTACCATTTAAAAGCCTTCATCAGCTACCACAGTAGAAAATAAGAAGGGTCTCCTAGAATAGGAAAAAGAAAGCCAATGCCATTAATGACCAACACGACAGCTGAGCTCATTAGAGAAAAGAGCCAGGAACTCCTGGCAATTCCTGCATCATGACCTTTTCCAGAGAAGCCCACATCAGGGGGGCAACCTCACTATGCTGCTTGCCCAACCTTGGAGCCCAACAGAAAAGTATATTTATGTATTAAATTCAGGAGCAAATAACAGAAATGCAAATTCTGCCCAATACATCCGTTCAAGATGCCCCCATAATAACCCTCTGAGGTCTAGCAAGCCTCTCATCACACAGAGACAGGACCTTGCACACGGCTCCATGATTCATAATGCGCAGGGGCTCGACTGGGATTGCAAGGTCCCACGCCCCGACAGATCAGGGAACTGGCGCGCAGAGTCCGGCTCACAACCCGGCAGTCACCCGGGCTGCTGCGGACTCTCAGTCACCAGCACTGCAACTTTTGGAGCGCTACTGCTTACATAATGGCTCATTAGGGGTTTGAAAATGGTGCTGGCTACTCCGAGGTGGATGATCGGATGGCAATGGAGGGATCAGGAGAGGCTTAGAGTTTGATGCCCAGATGTGGAACTGGTTTCCAGCTACCTCCAGGCTTCAGAAGCTAATCCCACCATGCTGAGCTGGTGTTTTGGAGCAAATCCCCTCTCTCCCAGGGGAAGCAAAGCAAAAGCAGGCTGGTTTACTAATTAACAGGGTAAGGGATTTGCAGAAGCATCTCACTTCCAAGTAAATCACCCTGTGTAGACAGGCCCTTCCTTGTATCCTCCTTCCCCTGCTGAAGGCAGAGCGTTCCTCAGTTGCTCTGCGAAGCATCCTCCTCTAGCCCAAACCCCTCCACGGTGCATTTACACATGCATTATTTAGAATGGAGCCTGCTATGGTTAATTGTGTTTTTAATGTAAGAATATCCTCAAGTGTACCCTTGACAAAACACTGCAAGTTGGCGTTTTGACAGCAGGCGAAAGAGCCCTGAAACAGCTTGGAAAGGTCATAGCATTTTAAAAGGCAAAACTACTTTATCTACCTCCGATTTCCTCGCTCTCTCTTCCCCCAAGAGAAAATAAAATAAGGCAACAATATTGCACAGTGAGTTCAATGGAGACAAATCAAATGGTCAGTGGAAAACTCTTTGGTCCTAAATATCTTAGTGTTTCCTGACTGCGTCTTTCTGGCTAAGGCGTTTTTAATATTGCTGCCATAACTCACTGCTTTTAAGGGCATCTCATTCAGGCATAAAGATTTACTCTGGTATAAAGCTCAGGATCCAGAGACTCAGTCCAAGAAGCTTTAAGCAAAAATAATAATAGCCCTAGGCCTCTGTGTTGAGCATTTAATTCATACGTATAAAGCACAGAGGGGCTGGGTCACTGCTAGGCTGCAGAAAACGCTGGGATATTGGGTCTGCCATAAGTAGCACAAATCCTATATATTACAAAATCCTTGAATGGGACTAAAGAGTCTTGCCTTGCTTTTTCAGGTGAGATCTAAAACCAAGGCCATAAGTACTTGGGGTCATAAAAGCTCTTGCAGAGCATCTAACAGTAGCCGAGATGGAGAGTCTTATATGGTGCTGACAAAATCCTGGCCCCAGCTACTCCTAGACTTGGCCCTCTTTACAGTTCCCCGTTTATTTTAATTCTTTGTTTCCTCTTTAAATGGCCATGATGAAGTCTCAGCAACACCCATGCCCAGAAACCCCTTTGCCGCTTACAAAGAGCTATATTCCACTCACCCGTCGAAACAAAAACAACGGCTTACCAACGTTCGGACACGGGAGGGTGATGCACTGGGGGCTCAGGCTCTTCTTGACTGGTCTCGTGGGACCTCATCCAATCTGAGAAATCAACATATTTTGGGGATACGCTAACATCTCTGGGAGCTGGCAGCACTCGGAGCCGCACAGCGTTGGGCCCACGTCTCCGTAGGGTTGCTCCATCTGGTAGCAGCCGTGTGGCAGTGCCCAGACACCCTGGGAGACTTGCTAAAGAGAGAGCCTGAACTTTTAAGCTCGAATCTTTTTGCCTTTGTTATTTTTGGTGTCATTTTGTGTCATAATCTGAAACATTTAGCATCCTTTCTGTGTTTCTCATTAATGGGAGCCTGTTTTTAAAAGGATTATATAAACGATGCATATTTATGAAATAACCACGGATCAAGAATACCGATATTTAAAAGATGCAATTATCTTTAAAAAGTTTGGCTTTATTTTCATGCTAATGAATACAACATTTTTAAGCAAGCTAATTGGCGTGCCAGGCATTTGGTGGCAGTTGTCTGCTCATTACAACTCCTAGATTTCCTTATAAGCAAATTTAAAAAGGAGCCTGTTAGCTCTTGCTAAAAGTATGCTAGTCTCCAAGGGATACGTAGTTGTTGTACCCACATAATAAAAATAATGCTTCCTAAATACTAGTGGCATCAATTCATCATTAGATGAAATATCCTTTTATTTCAATTGGAAACCTCTGAACATTAGATTAAAAGTCGAGGGGGGAGAAAGGGGGATGTGCCATTTACAGGAACTGCTCACTACAAAAGACAAAACACAGCCATGTTTTATTCTGAAATGTAGGCTGGCTAATTAATATTGTGAATTCAACCAGAAACTGAAGTATTCCTAAGATAAATTTAATTGCAGTGAAGTGAGTATCTCAGGTTAATGGCTGAGGGCATATTCCTCTCTCTCACTAAGGGATTCACCAAGGTCACAAGTCTTGTGGCCAAACCATCTGAAGCCCAGAAAGGATTTGGAGGCCCCTTTTAAATCTGAATTGCCCCAAGAGCCAGGAGGTAGAGTTGTCAGGGCTGGACATTTCATGCCGGTTGGTCTTTCTGTCCACTGGGTCTACCCACCTGAGAGGAGGACCACATTGTAGCTCCTCACGACCACGCAGCAGTGTGCTTTGATTGCTCACTAGCACCAGTCATTTCTGAAGACATTAATTAATCCATCTGTACACCAGACTCACGCTGCCTGCCCCCGGCTGGTTGCACTGAAGACGCATGCCCTAGTGAGGTCTTCCTCCTCCATCTATTCCCTCTCTCAGGCGGGATCCCGATAAAAACGCTTACCCTTTACACAGCACTTTGTACCAGAGCAGTAGCAAGCTCCAGCAGCCCCGCGCCTCCCAGCCAAAGAAACCGGGCAACCCCGCACCCCACAGCCTGCACGGAGGGGAAGAGGTCAAGCTCAATTACACCCTTCTCTTGGGTTTTTGTAGTGGGAGGCAAAGTAGAGATTGCTACGCAGGAGAGTACTCCTGCTACCCAGCAGAGATTGCTACCCAGTAGAGTACTCCTGCTACCCAGCAGAGATTGCTACCCAGTAGAGTACTCCTGCTACCCAGAAGAGTATGTTGCTACCCAGTAGAGTATTCCTGCTACCCAGCAGAGACTGCTACCCAGTAGAGTACTCCTGCTACCCAGCAGAGTATGTTGCTACCCAGTAGAGTACTCCTGCTACCCAGCAGAGACTGCTACCCAGTAGAGTACTCCTGCTACCCAGCAGAGTATGTTGCTACCCAGTAGAGCACTACTCCGACCCAGTAGAGATTGCTACCCAGTAGAGTGCTCCTGCGACCCACTAGAGATTGCTACCCAGTAGAGTACTCCTGCTACCCAGCAGAGAGTGCTACCCAGTAGAGTATGTTGCTACCCAGTAGAGCACTACTCCGACCCAGTAGAGATTGCTACCCAGTAGAGTGCTCCTGCTACCCAGCAGAAAGTGCTACCCAGTAGAGTAGGTTGCTACCCAGTAGAGCGCTACTCCGACCCAGTAGAGATTGCTACCCAGTAGAGTACTCCTGCTACCCAGTAGAGATTGCTACCCAGTAGAGTACTCCTGCTACCCAGCAGAGATTGCTACCCAGTAGAGTACTCCTGCTACCCAGCAGAGTATGTTGCTACCCAGTAGAGCACTACTCCGACCCAGCAGAGATTGCTACCCAGTAGAGTACTCCTGCTACCCAGCAGAGATTGCTACCCAGTAGAGTATTCCTGCTACCCAGCAGAGAGTGCTACCCAGTAGAGTACTCCTGCTACCCAATAGAGATTGCTACCCAGTAGAGTACTACTGTGACCTGGTAGAGATTGCTACCCAGTAGAGTATGTTGCTGCCCAGTAGAGCGCTACTCCGACCCAGTAAAGATTGCTACCCAGTAGAGTACTCCTGTGACCTGGTAGAGATTGCTACCCAGTAGAGTATGTTGCTGCCCAGTAGAGCGCTACTCCGACCCAGTAAAGATTGCTACCCAGTAGAGTACTCCTGCTACCCAGTAGAGATTGCTACCCAGTAGCGTATGTTGCTACCCAGTAGAGTGCTACTGCGACCCAGTAGAGTATATGGGGCCAGGGGGCAAACATGGTACCAGGGTTGCCCCTGGAGGGCCCCGCTACAGTCCCAAGCACTATGCAGGGCTGCCTGGCTTCTATGCTGGGGTGGTTTTGGGCTGCACCTGCTGCGGCAAAGTCTCCTGGCATGGGCGATTTTGGTGCCCTCCCTACTTCAGTGCTTTGGGTGAGTCTGCCCCACTCGCCCTCCTGGGTGCACTCCTGTTTTGCACCAGGAAAACATGAACGGATCCTTTCAAGTTTGCAGGCACACAGGAAAGTAGAACTACTCCCATTTTCCTCAATATAAAAGTCCAGTGACTTACCGCAGGGGCCCAGTGAAGGAATGTAGGAGCCATGATTAGAACTCGTGACCTCTCCCAATGGGCCCATTCTTCTAGATAACACTCTCGCCCGTTTACCATGTGGTCCTGTAGATGGGTAATTTTAGATTTCCTCTTTGCCTTCTCCACCGAGGCCCACATGCCAGCATCATCTTGAGAAGCAAGCTCCATACCATCACTCGGCCCCTTCTAGACTAAGACAGTGTCATACCTGTGCTGCCACATACCTGTAAAGGACTTCACCATCATTTTATTATTCTCCTTCCTTTCTTACCTCCACTACGTTCTCAGTCACTGGACTCTCCCTGCCTTGCTCTATGCAATCCTCTTTGATGCACCAAAGTTAGACTAAACAGAGCTCAAGAAGTCTGAGCCAAAACATTTTTTTGGCTGGTATATTTGGAAGCGTAATTGGGTTTTAGCTTTATCAGTGCAGATTTGATTATTTGAGGGAATTTTTTATTGAGTAATTATGTTCAACTGAATTAGATTTCATTAAACAAGGCAGCCTCGGTGACGGAAGCAAATACATTATTAATTTTAGAATCTGGTAGCTATTTTATTCAATTTGCAATATCAATAAAGAGGTTTGTAGTAGAAGCACATGCACGCAGACAAACAAACAAACATTTCCAGGCCTGAGCGAGAGCGCTCAAGGTCACCAGGCAGTCGTGCGTGTCCCAGAGAAGGATCCCACTGTGACTTACTGGAAGAAGTCTTCAAGTTACTTGCAAAGCACCAAGTGTGAGCAAATTCTGTATTTTCCTGCCTATCACCCACCCTCATATAAGACTTGCACCCTATTTTGGGAAGGCAGAATAAAGGGATTTTTTTTCCAGTGTTGGAATGCATCTGGGTGCATGAGGAAGGGACAGAGACCATTTCTCAGTATCACTTACCCTTCTTCTTGCAGCTCCAAAGGTGTCACAGATGAATTGCGCCCCCAAAAGCTCCCTCCACCACCTACGATTTGGTGAGTCCAGCTAGAACATGTTGTGAATAATATCAGGACAGAAACCGCACCTTTTGGTGGACTCTAAGATGCCGCCACCTATGACGGCGGGAAGCGCAATACAGCACAAGCAGCCGATCACGTGGGCTTCGTACCAGGCTTAACGTGCTCACAACTGAACACGTGCAATGCTCTCAACATGCACAAAAATAAAGAGCACAACAGAGGTTTTGCATTACGGTAACAAGAGAGCAATGCAGAAAGATTGGCAGCAGCAGCTAGAAAACCTGCAGGATTGCTTAATGTTCAGAGGAGCGGCTGGGAAATAGCCACGTGCTAAATACAACAGACTCTTTCCAGGGAAGCAGCACAGGTGTTACCAAGTCCTGGGCAGACGGTAGGACAGGCTGGGGTGGCATGGGCACTAAAGTGCACGGTTGACAGCTCCGAGGTCCTTGGAAGAAGTCTGTTATATTTAGCATGTGGCTATTTCCCAGCTCAGCCAGAGCGAGTTCAAGGCCGCAGCAGAAGTGCTCACGGTACGACCCTGTCTAATTCCAGCAAATCTGCAAATGCTGCTAAATACCTTGTCACAAGGACATAAGGTAGGAAAGGAAAGGACAGGGCAGCACCTTAGCCACAGTAGGTCAAGAACTTCTGTAGCCAGCTAAGCCTTTCAAGCAGTAAAACAGCACAGAGCGCTGCTTGGGGTGGAAACCCGATGTACTTATAATATTATCCCCCCTCCTGGAACAGCATCCTGGATTCAGCAAGTACGGGAAAACTCACCCTCAGCTGATTGCAAGGTCCAACATCTTTCAGTGTTGAGCCATGGCAATAGCAATTCTCATTCCCCGGAGGCTAGACAACCTTGAACGGGCTGCCGTGGCAGTGTAGTGGAATGGGAAACCCAGTCCCTTGGCCAAGAGTACTGACCTCAGAGACATATTCGGATCCCTACCCGTCATCTGAAAAAGCATCACACCCTGGGATGTCCCCCAGGGCCAATGCATTCACCGCTCCGGCTGAAATCTGTTGATCTGCACTTCTGACTTCAGGCCCTCAGGGCTGAAAATCCTGCCCACAGTCCTATTTGACTACCCTGTCCATCTCATATTTGAATGAGATGAACCACTTCTGTCTTGTTGGAGAGAGGCAGGAGGCACAGTGATAAGCATGGGCGGATCTAGGATTTCGAAAAGCAGGGTACAGATGGAGTGGCCCATTGCTGCATATAACAGAGCATATATTTTTCTTCAGTTAAAGATAAACTTAGAAGCTTTATTAATATGGTAGGGGGGTGGCATTGCATTATTCAGTTTAAGATCAAAGCAAAAACAAATATAAAGTATTGGGATGTGCACTGATTTGCTAGACTATATATGTTTTAAAAAAAAAAACACAACACGTTAGGCCCAAAATAGTCCAAGTGGTCAAAAGATATTGTGTCATTAGTCCTGTAGTCATTGCAGTTAAATGGACATCTCTCATTCAGATTCATAAGTCAAAATCTAGCCTTCCTAAGCATCTTGACAGTCCTTCTAATACTCCACTGTCAGTCATGTCGACACCTGAATTAACAATACAACCCCTGTGTTAAGATGTGTTGGTTGTGGCCGTGTTGGTCTAAGGACATTGGCAGACAAATTTATTTGGGTAAATGCAATATCTTTTATTAGACCAGCTAATAATAGGAGCGTGAAGGACTGTGAAGTAGAAAAGACACATGACCAGGAAAGTCTAACTGATGGCAACGTTGCAAAAGAAAGGATAGTTTGAATAGTGCAACATTAAGGTCCTGAAAAAGGAGAGATTCAGATCCTGAACACGAACTCGGGGCAAATGCAGAAAAGGGCACATCCAGTTGCCCTACACTGGAAGGAAGAAGGACTCATTTTACGTTGCGATATAGCAGAAAAGTTGTGCGATGTAGTAAGAGTCCAGCTCCTAAATTGACCGTATCTGAAACACGGGCTCTTGGGGATATTAGGCAGGTCATGAACATCCTTGAATGTTAACACGTGGCAAATACCTTCCAGTGGTTTTCATCTGCCGGGAGCCTGTGGGCACGCGCAGTCTCTCCATGCGTTGCCATTTTTCATTTCCATTAAGGCAGACCCACGGTGCCTTCTTGTACCAATATTTACCCAGTCTGGATTGAGCTTGGGTGAGAGAAAGGGACAAACGTTTTAAAGGGGAAAGCCCAACACATTTACAAGGAGAACTCAGACGTGTCTCGAAAAAGAAGCCAACCCCCTGTGTCAGCAGGTAATATTATCCTCCTGGGCTGAATATTTAGAAATAAGTGCTCTAATTCCATCGGTTTAGTGGACCACGTATGGGCATTACCCATAACGCCTGCTCTCCGATCCCGTGTTGCAGCTTCCTCACCTTTGCCACAGATCAACATCACGCGGTGCTGATCTTCATGTTTTTCTTAAGCCTTTGGGTAATTAAAGAAAATTTTAAAAAATAATAATAAAATCAGCATTTGCTTCTCCTCAAGACATAAGGTAAGGTGGTCTGAGAACCAACCAAGCCATCGTGGCACCAGTGCCCTTCCACGTCACCAACATAACAGCCTCGACAAAAATAGAGTGAAAATAAACCAATTATTTCCAGACAGGCTGCTTTGCACAACCACGTCTCGAAATCCAAATCAAGGCACAAATTCTGATTAGATCAATTATTATATAAAGACTTCCCCACAGGTTGTATACCCTGAGACCAAACCTTTGCCTTCACCTATCAGGATAAACTTTCCTGATAGGACCACTATGGGGGGAAAAAGAAAAAAAAAAAATCAAGAAAATTAAATTACCTATTAATTAGATTTTCCAGAAGGTCTCTAGGAAATGTTTTCAATCAAGAAGTCAATTCAGATTGTAATAAAATATTACATAAATATTTACATCAGGCCTGGCTTTACTTTAAAAGGAAGGTTTTTGTTGGGTTTTTTTTCTTCTCTTGCACATGCTGCCAAAGTAGTTAGCTGGCAAGCCTGTGAAAAAACAAGGTTTGGGAGTCACTTTTTCCCCTAGCAGATCCATCACCGAGCTATCAGAGTGTTTATTTTTCCCATGCCTACCCCAAATTCCACCATTTCCCTTTCTAAAAGGTTCCATGTGTGTGCAAAACACTCAGTCATATATAGGTAAGAGAGAGACACTAGCTATTTATATAAAACCGGGTGGGGGGTACAAATTTCTTCAAAGCCGCAGTACATTACAAGGCATTTATTAGATGTGTTGTGCGGGCAGGATGCCAGCTAAATTTAATATGGATCTATATACAAAGAAACTGTCTAGTTATACATAATGAATATTTAATCAAGCACGGATCAAGCAATTTCACAGAAGTAATTAAAAGCAGGCTTTGTTTATTGCTAAAAATTACAGCTCCCCTATTGACCTGGTGCTGTATATCCTTTGCCATATTGAACACGTTACCTGCTGATATTAGGTTATTAAATGGGTATTAGAGGCTATTTCTCTTCCCTTTGCAGATAAAGCGCACTTAAGCTATCTTGTCCGTTTGTGCACAGAGGAGAAAAAAGGTTTAAAGTGGAAAAAAGCTTGCATTAAATAGAAGGGTTAAGAAAACACTAATCAGCTTAAAACACAGAAGCAAAAAAAAATAACGAAGCAATTAAATGCTAAGTGTTATTTTTAAGTCAGCGCAGGTTCTGTGTACTTCCTGCGTTTTCCATTAGAAACAAAAGAAACTAAAAAAAGCACCATGTATTCTTGGAGAGACAGTACGAGGGGAGGGGGCAGCATTGCAAGCCGGTGGCGAGCACCAAGGCAGGCTGACGCTGCTCCCATTTCCATCAGTGCAATGAGCTGCCCAAGGCCTCCATTCTGCAGTTGGAGCCAGGCAGGAAAACTCTTGCATCTCTGCTGCAGACTTGGGGTCTAGGCGTGCACATCATTCCCAGCGGCGTGGCAGCAAAGTGACTTACAGGACGGCGAAACACAAGTCTGCGTTCCCTCTCTCCCCTGGTACATATTGCCTTTGGAGGACCTGCGTCACACAGCGGTGTCCACGAGGGCAGAAATGGGCCCAGGGTTCAAACTGATCTTTGATGCTTTTGCTACTCAGCTGCGATCTACATGGATGCACCAATGGGACAAGAGGCACCCCATCAATGAATAGTTTATTTTTAACTTTTTTTTTTAATACTGAACTTAGCTCAGAGCAAGGCAGATGAGTTTAGGGTCTCCAGGCTGAAAAATGGTGAAAAAGTGCTGGTGCCAAAGTCATTAGCCTCCATCGCAGCCCGTCCCATGCACTGTGGGTAGCTTTCCTGCCAAGATATCCCCTTGGATGTTCAAAATGAAATCAAGTCAAATCTCGCAGTCATCACTCTACCCATTTCCAGCTCCCCAACCCTTAACAAATGGCCCCATAAACTACCCCCTCCTAACCCACACAGCCACCCCCACCCCCGCAGCTATGCTCTCTCCTGGTCCTCTTGCCTGGCACTGCCCCTCAGCTGGCAGTGCCCACCCTAGCTCTAAGCCGCACCAGCTTAGCTCTGTTCACGCAGCTTAACACTGTACCTGGGCTAATGAGCAATGCTTCTCAGCAGGGCTAATTAGCTCCCCAACAGTGCTGCACGAAGGTGGTTGTGTTGCTTCCCATGTGTAGGCAGCACAGGGGGAGCAGCCTGATATCACAGCAAGGCGCTGGCAGAGCAGGAACATTTGGGGAGCTCAGCTGGCATCTATCTCCGCGACCTCCCCCTCTGCGGCCCAGCAGTCGAGAATAACTGCGCTTGCAAACCTCCCGTTAATTCCACCAAGAACCACGCTTCACAAAGAACAGAGTGGGAAGATCTGGCACATTAACTGCATTCTCTCAACTACTATAAAACATGCTAAAGTACAGGCCCAACGCTAGCTTGGAGGAAGAGCTTGGGGATAATATATTTTACAGCTGGCTCGTGGTCTCGAGCAACACTCCCGTGTTGGACTCTGTGATCTCAAAGCGGGACAGCGTCGACTCAACTGGCTCTAGAAGGCAGCTGCAATAAAAATGAGCATTTACAAGGCCGAAAGTCAATCTACTGAGTGATATATATTTTTGTCTTTTAATTCTAGTGGAAACAGTCATTCCTTAAGACAAAAATATCTCTTGGAACACAAGCGCCAATTAAGAAATGATTGAAAGTTGAAGAGTAAAAGTGACTAGAAACCAAACTGCAGTGAACTTCATTGATTCTAACAGTCCTGCTGGAAAAACCCAGAAAGCAAACAAACAGGCAAGAGAAAACAGTAGAGAAGGTTTTTAAACCCTTTCAGCTTTATAACCCCAAATATCACAATACAGGCACTTGTAAATGCTCAGGAACTGATTCACCACTCACCATTTACACCTGTGCCCATTGAGTGTTGGTTATTACCAAAGCACAGCACTAGCATTTTACACCACTAGGTACAGGAATCATCAGATTTAAAAACCGCAGGCATACATGAATGAGAAGAGCTACACGCTTTCATTTGTGGAGCACTACACAACGTCTGCAGACCCTTTGTCTGTCCCTCTCTGACTGACTAACAGTCACAGCAATCCCTTGATTTGACGATGATCTCTGTAACACGGCTCATTGATGGGTCTTGAGGTGTCCGATCCTTGAGCCACGGATGAATCCATAGAAGTTACAGGTCTTTCCATAGTAAGCCACAGGTTGGGATTTCTCTTCTTTTCCTTCCTCCACTCTCTCTTCTGTGCTTCAAGGGCAAGACACTTTCCCTCAAAGAGGGGTGCTGCTTGGTTGAGGTTGGGGTCCAGTTGGAGTTAATTAGTCAGTTAGCAGCCAAGTCCTCCCAGCTCTTGATATCAGTGTCTGTTTTCTTGAGCTTTGCCTTCGATGTGTCCTTGTAGCATTTCCTCTGGCCACTGCAAGATCTCAGGCCACAACTAAGCTGGGAGAAGAGCACTTGTTTTGGGAATTGAGCGATGTCCAGTCCAGCAAAGTTGGTGCTTGAGGATCCCTAACTCAATGCTGGTAACATTGGCTTTAGCGAGGCGGCTGACATCTGCATGGTCATCTTCTGATGTGGTGTGGAGGATTTTCCAGAGGCATCATTATTGGTGAAACGACTACAAGCTCTTGAGATGACAATAGGAGGTCACTCACATTTCGCATCCATGAGAAGGGTAGGGATAATGACTGCATTGCAGACCTGGATCTCAGTGTCTTTTCCAGAGATTGCAATCAATAGAAACACACCAAAGCAATTTCCTGAAGGAAGTGCTCGCATAGCAGACCTGTGCCGGATCTACTCATCAACGGTCGCTCTCTGAGAGAGGTGGCTACTGAAGTAGGGGAAGTGCTCGACAACCTCCAGGGTCTTTCCCTTGATGGAAATTGGAGGAGGGAGGGTCACATTCATGGCCTGGTGCAAGGTGATAGAGCCCTTTAGTCTTCGCCACGTTGAGAGAGAGGCCCAAAGTTCAGTAGGCTTCTGCAAAGAGATCGGCACAGTCTGGAGGTTTTCCTTCGTGCCTGCAAGGATGGCACAGCTGTCAGCGTAGTGAAGGTCAAGGACGGTTGTTTTGAATTCTTTGGTCTTTACTATGACCTAACTAGCTAGCTGCTGCCCAAGGGACCATCTTCCAATTCCCAATCCCTCAGTCTCCTGCTAGGAAGCAACTTCAAATCATAACTTCTTGCACTACATTAGGCATAGCACAAGGGGCCAGGCCTGACGATAAAAATCAGGCCTGATGATATTCAAGGGGATGTTATTCCTTTCAAATGATGATCATCCGCATTACAGAAGCACACCAAGGTCTCTGTGGAGATCAGGGCTCCATTGTATTTGGCATGGTAATAAATGGTCCTTTCCCCGTTATAGCTTATTCAGATCATCAGCTTCTCAAGGGCAGGTACCCTTTCTTCCTAAGCAAGCTGCTTGGGACAGGGCCACCTCCCTGCTCCATGTTTGTACAGTACCAAGCACCATTGTGCCCTTGGTCCATGACGGGCCCTCCTAACCACGACGCTATGATTGATCAAAGAGAGACAAGACAAAGGGAGGGCAAACAGAAGATGTGGGGACTTGCCCAACGTAACACAATGGACTAGTTCCAGGGCCAAGAACAGAGGCCAAGTCTCTTATAGCTCCATCCAGGGTCTTAATCCACCTCTGCAGCAGCATGAAATGTTTAAACAGCTCTACGTTGAGAACCCATTGTGCAACTCTTTGTAACAATAAACTACTGCCTTTTCTCTGAAGTTCAAGAGAGTTCAGGGAACAACATAAAAGCTCTAGGTGATGACATTTATAAGTGCTGAGATCTTAAGGGAAGAAAAAATAGTAAGGTGGATGAAGGGCTGGAATCAGAATTTAATAAAAAGTTGGAAGACTGGCCAAGGGTTGCTCAGCTGGAATATTAAGGGAATTCACACCCTCCACTAGCTCTCCGTTTGCCATGAGAGACACCTCAAGGTACTGTCAACTATATAGCTATCTACGCAATGGAATATTAATTTAATTCCCATATCTGCCTCAGCATTGAAAATGGCCCATGGATGCCATAGGCCTGCTGATCTGGAATACTTTCCTAATAAATCCTTTTGGTGCATTAAACTAAATATTTAACAGCTTTGTCAAATAAAATTGTAATATCGTGCCTAAATCGGGATTGGTCACAGTTTGTTGCGTTCTTAATTGGTTTGCTGCTTTCAGATCCACAGAAAGAAAAAATAATTTTCTAATGAAAAAAAAAAGACTCGTCCAGATCTCTCTCTCAGGTTAAGGTGAGCAGCAGGTCAGTTGAGAAAATAAAGCAGATTCAAACTCCAAATACACTGAGAAGCATCAGCTCTGCAAATGCAACAAGAAGAGGCTGGATGCCTACCTGGCTGGACTCATTTGAGTCCCGTTTTTGTTTTTAGGGTTTTTTGTTGTTCTCCCGCCCTGGCGGGGGGTCGGGCTAGAAGATCTATTAGGTCCCTTCCGACCCTAAAACTATGAAACTATGAAACAATGATAAATGGGAGAGACTGTCGGGCAGCAAGGGCTTGCTGTGAATTATTTGGGGGCTTAAAAAAACCAAAACCAACCAGATAATGGTACCTGCAAACAATCAAACAAGTAATAGATTCATAGGGTTTCAGGCTAGGATGGGACCATTAGATGACCCCTTATCACAGGATTTCATCCAATTACTAAAATCCGTGTTTGACCAAAACAGATCTTCTAGAAAGGCACCCACTCTGGATTTGTAGGCGTCAAGAGGTAGAGAATCCACTACCCGCTTTAGTTTATTTTTCTCTAATAGCAAATCATCCTCACAGCTAAAAATGTGCACTTAATACTATTCAAAATGTCTTGACTAGGTTGCTTTCTGCAATGGCTGGTGCAATTCAGAAAGTCTGCAGAAGAGCTAGCTGCTATGTTCCTATTCAAAGGATCATAAAAAAGCTGGGCTGGAAGGGACCTCTCAAGGTCATTTACTCCAGCCCCCTGCAAATCCTGGTCTAACCTATTATTAAAACTATACAGCCAACCCTTGAGCACTTAATCTGCCACAGATAAAGGAGGGGGACCACCACAGCCAATGCCCTGCTGCTGCAAGGGCTGTTAAAAATACACCTGAGAGATCCCAGGAGGAAGGCTGCGCCCCTTGCTACCGAGGAAGGCAACCCCCCCACCCGGTCCATACCAATGTGACTATGGGATAAAATTCCTTCCTGACCCCAAATGTGGCGATCGGTCTGACCCTGGGAGAAGGGACAAGACCCTCTATCCAGGAACTCCAGGATTTTAGTCCCACCAGGAGAATTGGCACAGCCCAGTCACAATCCCCAACCTTGGCCACATCCAACACACAACACAAAAAAATTAAAATCCTGATATGTGATGCAACAGGAAGGGGAAGAAATCCTTCCCAACCCCGTGCAGGAATCAGCAAAGCCCAGGAGCCTGGGAAATACCCATAGTAGAACATAGGCATCGCTATTCCTAGACCACCTCTTCTTGAATACGTCCAACCTTTTCTTGAACACGTCTCGTGATGGAGAGTCCACAGCTTCCCTAGGCGTCAGCTCCATGGCGAAGAAGTTTTTCCTGACATCTAATCTAAACCTACTTTGCTGCAACTTCAAGCCATCAGGCCACATCCTACTCTCTGCAACTAGAGAGAAAAGGTATTCTCCCTCCTCGTTAAATAAGGCAGCCCTTCAGATATTTGAAGACTGCTATCACGTCCCCTCTTCATTGCTTTTGCCATAAGCTGAACATGCTTAGCTCCTTCAGCCTCTTCTCGTATGACTTGCTTTCAAAACCCTTCATTATTTTTGTTGCCCATCTCTGGACCCTCTCTAACTTCTCCATGTCCTCCTTGAAATGTTGAGCTCAGAATAGCACATAATACCCTAGGTGAGGCCTACCCAGCATCTACTAGTCTCCTGTCTTGCATCTAATGCTCCTATAGATGTATCCCAAAACGACCTTTGGTGTGGCTGCATCACATTGCAGACTCCTGTTGAGTCTGTGATCCACCAAGACTCCTCGATCCTTTTCCGTAATGCTGCCATCCGGCCAGGAGTCATCCATTTCGTATCTGTGCTTTTGATTATTCTCCCGGACATGCAGCATCTTGCATTTCTCAGTGCTGAATTTCATCCTGTTGGCTCTAGTCCAACTTTCCAATCTGCCAAGATCCTTCTGAATTGTGCTCCTCTCCTCCCATGAGTTCACAACCCTTTCCAATTTCATGTCATCTGCAAAATTGCTCAAGAACCTCTCAATGCCAGCATCCAAATCATTAATAAGCACACTGAATAAACACTGGGCCCAAGATAGACCCCTGCACTTGAAACCTGCTCTTCTGACATGGATCCAGTTATAATTATCCTTTGCTTGCGGCGATCGAGCAGTTGTCTATCCACCTCATAATAGTTTGGCCTAGCCCACATTTCTCTAATATGTTTGGGAGAAGATCATGTGGGACATTGTCAAAAGGCTTGCTGAAAACCAGATACATGCGATCCGTGGCACTCTCATCACCCACCCAACTCGCTATCTCATCGAGGAAGGAGATCGAGTTTGACACTATTTGTGCATAATAAATCTATGCAGGCTGCTCATGATCAGCCTTTCCTTCTCCACATGCTTGCAAAGGACTTCCTTATTATATGCTCTAGTAACCTCCCAGGTATCAACTGTAGTTCCCTGGGTCCACGTTTCAGTCCTTCTCTTTTAAAAAAATGACAGTGTTGGCCTTCTTCCAGGCCTCTGGTACCTCGTCTGTCTCCCATGACTTTGTAAATATTATTGCCAAGGGCTCCGAGATCACCTCTGCCTGTTCCTTCAGTACCCTGGGATGAAGTTCGTTGGGCCCCACTGACTTGAATTCATTCAGAGCCCTCAACAGCTCTCCGACTGTTTCTTTTGTTATCTCATCCCTCAGCGTGTCCCCTTCCTTATTCAAATAACGTGTGTTATCTGCTTAGTTGCAGCCTCATTTTTTTGTGAAGACTGAGGCAAAGTAGCTGTTGAGTAGCGCCATCTTCTTTGATTCTTCTTAAGAGCTCACCCTGACTATTTAACAGTGGACCCACAGCCTCCTTAGTCTTTCTTTTCTAGCCAAGATATTTATAGAGCCTCTTCTTGTTGTCCTTAACTTGGCTTGCCAGGGGAAATGCATTCTCTCTCTCTCTTTCTCTCTCTCTGCCTTCCCAATTTTGTCCCTGCAAGTTCTTACTATTTCCTGCTCTGCTTCTTTGGAGACCTGCCCATTTTTCCATTGCCTGTATGCTTTCCTTTAGCATTTGAGGCATCCTAGAAGCTCCTTGTGAAGCCACACAGGTTTCTTGCCATTCTCCTTGTGCTTTCAATGGATCAGAAGAACTTCTTGTTGGACTTCTCTTTAGAAGCATCCTGTCCTCCTGGGTACCTTTATCGTCCATGACACCATGTCCACTATCTCCTCAAGTCAATTGAAATCCACCTTTTTTAGATCCAGCGCCTTGAGTCTGCTGATCTCATGCTTTCCCAGTGTCAGGATCATAAATTGTATCCTATCATGATCACTTCCTCCCAAGTCTCACATCAACTTCACACACACCTCCAGTTCTTCCCTACTGGTCAAGACAAGAGCCAAGAGCCAAGTCAGATAATCCCCTAGTTGTATCCTCAACTTTCTGGAACAGAAAATTATCCTCCACACAAGTGAGGATATTAGGAAACCATTCGGAAAAATATAGTACTGCATCTTGGCCACACACTTGGTCTACAGTCCAGATCCCGGGGCATCTTGAGGACTGCTTGGAGTCAGGGGGCATGTTGACACATGCATTAACATGCTTTAGTTAATGCATATTAAATCTAGTACCTCCGGGCATTTTTATACATGTAAGTGCTGCAGCGCAGGGCACTTTGAAAAGCGCCCAGCGCTGCGCTGCGCTGCTTGCAGCTGTATAAGCAGTGAAATGCGTGTCAGTGCAAAGAAAATGGTGGCGATGTGCTTTTGAATTAAAACACCTTGGAGGTGCCTTAGTTCAAAAGCATACCACTGCCATTTTCTCTGCACTGATGCACAAGTCGCCGCTTATACACCTGCAAGCAGCGCAGTGCGCATCAGTTCCCATGCAGAGCTGTAGTGGATCTCCTGCACATCCGAGAACTAAAAGGTAGGTGTATAAATGCCCTCCACTGTGAGGTACTAGGAAAATGTCTTAAAAACCATGCACTTTAGTTAACATGCATTAAGTGATACATTTTAATGTGTATTAACTAAATAGCAAAGTTTTTTTCAGTGCTTCTTTAACGTGCATTAGAACAGGCTAATGCACATTAAAACAAACATGTAGACACACCCAGGATGCCCGAGTTCTACTCCTGCTCCTTTGATGCATAACTTTGGGCGAGTTCCCTAGTTTAGTTCCACCATGTGGAGTATACACACAAACCTACCTACCTCCCAAGGCAGCTGAGAGGCTTGATGATTATTTGTGATACCCTCCAGTGAGAGACGCTATAAAACTACATCGTACTTTTACTACTTGTTTTAGCTTTCCTCAGGAAAACTCCCACCCTCCCACCGCAAGCCCTCCATACTTTGACTTCCCTATTTCTGCTTTCCATTTTGCAAGCAGCCATCATGCCGGACGAAACACACAACTTGATTCTCAGCCGGCCATTCATCTCTTTGCCACCAGTTTTGCCCTCTTTTTCTATTTCCCTTGCATGCAAATGAGCCGGGTTCATTACAGGCATGTCTTGGCCTTCCGGTAGGCTGCATTTGCACACATGTGAGGGAGGAATTGATTTCTGATGAATGCACATGACAGGCAGGCTTGGAGGCATGCGAGTCAACGAGACAGTTCTCCAGCAGCATTACTAAAAGCTTTAAATCTAAACAAAAACACTATTAGAGGCCCCTTGTGCCTGCTAAACTCATTTAGTCCTTTCAGCCTGGGAAGGCAATTATTCTAAATACTGTAAATAATATTAATAGAATCCCTGAGCCTTGGCATGCTAGAAACGGTGTGTGTTATACAAACCAGAGAAAAAGGGGATTTGTCTCATTTTAATTGAATGGGGGGACCGTAGTCGATGCAATTAGATGGATGGCGGTCCAGACACTGAGCCCTTCTTTCTGTCAGCTGCGGTCGCACGCACTCCCATCTCGTCCCTCCAGCCCTTGCTACTTACCTCGTAATTTGTCTAAACGTACAGCTCTGCCGTTTAAGGAACCTTTTCAATCCGCAGGCTAAAACAACCCAGCTCCAGTGTGGGCCAGGCTTCAGCAGCATGTCAGCAGCAAGGGGTGGTTTGCCTGCACCCCTGCTAGGGCCAGGGCCAAGGCCACCACTTTTCCCAGCCCCATTACACCCCCTGGTTGGGGCATGGGCGCAGGAGCACAAGCTTGAGAAGTGACTCAAAGGTCACAGCTCCAAACGCAGCATTTAGCTGTATCCTGGATAAGCGGTACCTCTCTCAGCCTTTTTTTTTTGACAATACTTTACCATCTTGAGCCACAGATCTGAGTTATACGACGCGGGGAGGATGCAATTCTCAAGCACTTACAAAACAGAAGGCTGCGCCCTCCTCGGTCTCCAGCGTACCATCATTAAAATCCTACCATATGCCGACGGAGCCAGCCTTTTACATTATTCTTCACAAAGAGCCTGATGCAAGAGGGTTGTTAGGTAAAGACTATGCGCCACTTCAAAAGGTAGACGACTCTACACAGAGGTGCGGGAGAATAGGATTGAGCACAGCAGGTTTCTCTTCAGCAGCGGCAGGAGAGAGCGAGCTGCCAGGTACGGAGCAGTGTCATCCACTCATGTGCAACTGATAAATATCACTGGCCCAAATTCCTCCCCGGTGGGTGTAACTCCGCTGAGCTAATGGTATTAGTTTGGCCTGCCTGTCTATTCCAAGTCCATGGGCATTCCCTGGCGTCCCTCCAGCAATGATGAGATGACAAGTGTCTCTAGAGAAACACAATTAACGTCAGCCCCTGACTCCTACAGCTCACGGTCTAGTTATTTGAGCAGTCGTCATACCATGCACTAAAGTATTGTAGCAAACAGGGCCCTTGCCATACCAGGCATTATCAGCTTCCCAAATCAAAACTAGCACCAGGAATGAATTTTGATCTACTGATGAGAAAGGAACGTATCATTACTGGCATAAACTAGGAGGGCCTTCCTCAGGTGAATGGCTATCAGGCCTGCAAAGCCTTCCTGGACACTGGGGAGCACTGACTGCACAGCACCCACTCCAATGTGCAGGTGAAGCCTTGGGAAACTTCCCATGCCAGTCCCTCCTAATCCCTTCTGGATTGCATCCGACCCACAGCTTGCCCTCCACCTCATCAGTTTGAGGTTACATGAAAACCTTCATCATGTGTACATGGGCAAATCGTCACGTGTACAAGTGCCACTATTGAGCCGCTTCTTGCATTCCCATAACACCGCGGCATTTCTCCCCCTGCACTGAGCTGAGTTATATGGCAGGGGGAGGATCTTGCTGAAGATTTCCTCCTTTTGTAAAGATGGGCACTTCGGGGTACTTAGAGCTGATTCTCTACCCTGCCTTGCTCTCCTACCAACAGCCAATCCACTATAATGAGATATTTTTTAGCCTTTCTATGAGTGCAAAAAGCACCCGGGGTTTTAGCTCAATAACCCCCAGCTCCTTCCCAATGCTTACAATGAATCAAAGCAACTGCCTTAGTTGGTCAAAGCAGTGGTTACTCTCTTCCTTACCCTGCTTGGCACTGACTGGTATCAGATGCTTCAAGGACAGATGCAAAATGTGCCAAAGGTGCTCAAGTATGGAATAACTTGCCCGTGGCTGAAAACGGAGGGGCTGCTTTATGCCCTGAAGCATGAGGAAGTGGTGATGCCCGGTCCTTCCCCAGTTCAAATGGGCTGTCGTGTAAAACGACCATCGAGGGCTAACCCCGCACTGATCCTGTACTCAGTTATCTTGTACACGCCATGTGTTAACATGAGCTAATCTGCACCTATGAACGGAAACTCAAATCACAGAATGCAATTAAGATATGAATTCTGATTTATAGGAAAGCAGGGGAAAAAAACCGTGGCCTTTCAAGGTCAAAAAACAAACCCAGACAAAAGTATTATCTCCTACATTGCAGAGCTGATTGCATCATCTGCATATGAAATGAAATATAATTAATATCTGTCATGCATAGTCTATTCCTGAGCCCCCTCCCCCTCTCCTCTTCATTAATCTGTTAGCAGCATCCCGAAAGTTGCATGTGGTAATAAAACACCGAGAACCATCTCTAGTGATCTGAATTGGAGATAAATCTATTCTCTTGTCAGCAAGCCTAGAAGGCAGAAACTGTAACTTCCCCAGGAGTCAGCGACCTAGCTTGCAACAATTTGCTTAATTAGGAGAAAACAATATTTTTCACTAAATTGGGTGGCTAATGTATATCATTATAATCTACCAAGGAAGTTGATTTGCCCTTATCTAATGTGCCAGGAAGACAGCTGAATGTTATATTTACCTAGAAAGTATCCCTCAGCCCTATGTTAAAGAGGATAAGAGACAGATTATGCCTTCATGTTAATGGCAGATGATTCTCTTCCTGCATGCCTGGGAGGCCTCTTCAGTCTTACTTCTCCAAGACATAAAACAATGATTTGTCCCATGTATATTTTTCATCACCCCCATAAAAACTTCTAGATGATGTTAATGGAGGATAAGTTTATCTCAAATAGGTCCCAGGCAGACTCATATGAAGGATGTGCCAAGTACCAATTAAACAATAAGACATAACAGGGCATGTGTTAGTGTGTAATAAAGACACACCTAGTTGAGCTAGAGTGATTATATCAATGATTAGAAAGGACTTTTTTTTTAAAAACCAGATTCATTTTGAAGATAAATTTTCCTTTTTCGCTGCCGCTGGAGGCGTACGCGGAAGAGTTCCCAGCACTCCAGTACTGTTGACCTAAAATCTCTTATTTACAGACATGCATCAAAAAAACAACAAAAAGAGAAAACCGTATAAGCAAATGCAATTCTTCTCTCTCCAACTCCCCTAAAAGGAGAGAGCAAATAGAAGCAGCGAAGCCCCAGATGTTAAAAACGCTCTAAATCAGCACATTTATATGTAATGTTTGAACACAAATCTATATTCTTGACATGCGCGGGGCTCACGGGGAAGTCGGTGAGGGTTTGGAAGTGGGGTGGGGAGGCTGCAGGGCTGGGACCTGGGGGTACTTTATAACCTAGTCCAAGACGCCCTGCTGCAATCCATCCCAAATATCTATGTGGCCTCTCACAAGCTGCAAGCCGCTCTCCAGGACATGCGATGATGTGTGTAACCTGGGCTACCCGAATGCAGCTCTGTCCCGTTGCCAAATAGGAGTCTGCAATTATCCCTGGAGTTAGTGGCCTGCTCCTATAGCTTCTGCTTTCCTGATGCTGAGGTCCTAGACTCGCATCTCAGCTGATGTCCTGCCTGGGGTGTCATTACAGTGACCCACCCAACATCTGCATGGGTTACATGCATGCGTGGGTTGTACCTGCATGCACAGTGTAGGTCCGGCTGTACGCAGATGCATGCAATGCCTTACAAGACAGGTGGTAAAACTAACGGATCAGACCGCAACGGGGCACCAATGACCGTGTACACCAGCATTGGTGCAGAGGATTAAGAAACCCTGAGTTTAGAAGGAGGAGCGGGACCTTCCTTCCAAGCAGAGAAGCAATATGAAAGGAGGGACAAAGCAAACACCAGCAAGAAGAGAAAACACAGGCATTAAAGGTCCTCTACCGACTGCCCTCATCAGCACAGCGTTTTTCCAGCACCTTTCCGAGCTTCTGCCTCTTCTCTCTCACCAAGCCCCCAAACGAACTGAAGCATCCATGTCCTTCCAAAAGACCGGAGAATCCCCCAATTTGGCACTCGAAAGCACGCTTAACAAGAGGAAAGAGAGAATACACACACGCATACAGCTCTGGGCCAACCGGAGGGCTCACGAGACTCCTCTCAACCCACAGGTCATTTAAAACTCTTATATGAAGGCAAATAAGTCCCCATGCAGACTGGATGATAATTTTACTTCTTAGGGGTGCATGGTGAACCTTCTGGCAGTTGCAAAGGACATGCTCATCAAAGCCTGATCCTGAATCCACTGGATCCTATGGACAACCTCTGGCAGCATAGGATCAGGCTGTACCAGCTGAGCGCACCCATCACTAAACCCAATGCACCTAAGCACGCAGAAGGATAGCAGGACCATCAGACCTGCACGGCTGTTCCTTCTCTATCCCTAAAAATGCACAGCAAATGCATTGGAAACTCTTCCCCAGGGATGCTTTCAATATTTGAGGGGCTAGAGCTTCATTGACACTAAGGTCCCTTTACATGGTTCTGGCCTAAGTGAGGGTACATCTAATTTAAGGTTATTTAAAGTCTTTTTTTCCAGGGCAGGTTGCCTTTACATGAAGGAGAGTCAGGTCCAGGGCCTCTAGCTTCCCATCCCCAGAGAGCATCCTCCAGGCCCACAAAACGTTGTCCTTGTCGCTCTTTTGAAGAGCTTCTAGGGCTGCTTGTTCGCCGGTTTGCAGTTCCTCCTCTTGCAGCATTTTCCTCACGCTGTATCTGGGATTCCTGCATAGACCTGCCTTCACCACGAC
>NW_005842572.1:261082-263463 GCF_000455745.1 Alligator sinensis | reverse complement strand
GCTCAGCCAAGCTGATTAATAGTCTCTAATCGTAGCAAATCAAAGCGCTCTGGAATGCTACCTTTCATCTGATTTCCCCTCGCGTGGCGACTCTCCACATTAATTAGCAGCTTTCCCCAAATATATGTGACGCTAAGTTTTCCCAAACTGCAATTTTTCTGCCTTATTTCCCAAGCATGAAGAAAACCAAATTCAGCTGGACCTCTCCAAGGCCAGGCAAGACAAAACCGATGTGAATATGAGCTGGGGCACGCAGGGTCTGTTCGCATGGCCAAGCCCAGTCCCACCACCGTGAAGCACACCCAGAGCACCGCAAACTCTTGGTGCAAGACAACAGAGCTGGCTTAAAGCAACCCTCAACCTGTGCCCCAGAGCCGTTCTTGGGCTCTTCCCATCTCAGGAGTGCTTCTAGGCACGGGCTTTGGCCCACTTGAAGGCATATTTGGCATTTTGCACACACTGGGCAGGTGGTGGGGGTGCTTTGGATGTGATGCCAGGCTGGACACAGAAGGAGAGCAGTCCTGGCCTCAGAGCCCACCTACCCCACAGTCTCTGACATGGGTTAAAAAGTGCATTTGGCCTTTTTTGTGTGTGCAAAAGTCCCAGAGGGGTCTTGCCTTGGATTTTGTAGCTGCTGGAGGGGGGCATTTGTCCTCCTGCCTCTTGCCTGACTTCCCTGAGCCAGAGGTTTGGATTTCACTCTGGATTTCTCTCCAGCGGAAGGGGGCCCAGATCTGACGATCTGGTTCAGGGCCGGGCTTTCACGCGGCCCGATTCCCTGCCATCTTTTCCTTCTCTTCTCATATCTTTATGAGCCCGGCAAAAATACTTGAGGTTTGGAAACCACAGCCAGCCTTCATTATGGCAGGGATTTAGGTGGGGAGACCACACTTTCCTCATGTTTACTTTTAACTGCAGCTTAAAGCTCAGAAAATGAGGTTCAAATCCTTCTGAACTCGATTTCTACTTTTCTCCACACTGTGCGTCAAAAACCAAAAACCAACGCAAAACGTGGCGCTGCTATTTTGTCGCCGCCTCGTATCCATTTCTCCGTCGATGTTTCTGGCCTCGTGTAACATTGGCGATGTGGATGTTTCGCAAAAGGAAAGCTCGTTTTAACCAACTTTTAATTTTATTTAATTTTATTTTTTTGCAGACCTCCAGCTATAGCAAAACCCACCACAGGTATGTCACTCATGTTGCTATTTTTAGCCGATGTATTAGGAGCAGGGGTAATTGTACTAGTTCTGAACTAAGTTTTATAGGCCAATAAAATCTCAGCTCGGGCCATTCAAGGCCAAATTGCAGGCTATCTCAAGCTAGCCTCATGTCTTGTGTGCTCACTTTGTCCACACATCTGACTACCCAAGCAAAATAGCCTTCTTCAGCAGGTGGGCGTGCTAAGACCCTCAGTGTGCATGCACAAAGGCAGCGGTGGCCTTAGGGTTGTTGGGGCCCTGAGCAAAAGAGTCACTTGGGGCCCCTTCAAGGCTTAATTGTAACGACCTATAAGCAAGTTGGACATCTGTTGCAAAATGTTGGGGTCCCCTGAAGTGTGGGGCCATGGGCGGTTGCCCAGTTTGCCCTCCCTTAAGGCCACCACTGACAAAGGCGGACAGCCCACTTTTCTGGGTGCAACCCATTGCACACACAAAGCCAGAGTCTGTGCACAACAGGTTTAACACCCCCGGCAAGCAGAGCAGTTAACTCAAGGATACCCACAGCTTTTGCAATGCATGAAAACAAAGCCAAATGCCTCTAAGCATGCACCCTGAAGCATATTGCAAAAAGACCAGATGACCTCCCGAGGTCCCCTCCACGCTTCTCCGGCGTCTAGTCGTGCCTTGCTTGAAGTGGCCATTAGCCAATCAAACCCTCGTTTGTACGACATTGGCCTAGCAGCTTAAATTCATTTTAATTCATTTCCCACTTCAACTAAGCCAAAGGCTTGATTTTTAGATTCGAGCATGTTGCAATTTGTCGGGTGACAAAGTGAAATAACACTAGAGGGCACAACAGAATGAATGAATGAATGAATGAATGAATAGAGAAGCTTGTTTCTCAGACAGGACCAGATTGGGCAAGACAGAGCAAGGCACAAAACCCTCTTCTTGCAGCCTTGTGAATCAGGTGCTTTTAAAATTAAAAGACAGCCTAGAGCATCCATGAAACATGTAGCCTGTGGGATCATAACAGCACACATGATATCTCCCACCTTCCTTGAAGATTAGCAGTAGCGGCTCTAACCGAGGAAATACAAAACGGTGACCCACATTGGGCCGGAGCACTTGGGGATACAACCAGGCAGCATCTAACAAGGTCAGGCATTTCTCATTACCTTCCCAGCAGGCAGAGAATACATCAGCTACTCTATGCAATAA
>NW_005842572.1:258453-261051 GCF_000455745.1 Alligator sinensis | reverse complement strand
AAAAAGCAGAAATGGGAAAATCCACCATTAAAACTAAGAGTGATATAGCAGAGTGCACCCTTTCTTCCTAGCAGCCTATTTTCTGATGAACAGCAGACAACAATCTCAAGCACCACCTAAATGGTGAAGCCCTGGTACCAGTCAGATGTACTCCCCAGGAACCACTTTCTGACCACTTTCAAGAAGGGGAGGAAGGAGGACCCGGGCAACTATAGGCCAGTCAGTCTCACCTCCATCCTTGGCAAAGTCTTTGAAAAAATTATCAAGGCTCACATTTGCGAGAGCCCGGCAGGACAAATTATGCTGAGGGGAAACCAGCACGGGTTCGTGGCAGGCAGATCGTGCCTGACCAATCTAGTTTCTTTTTATGACCAGGTTACGAAACGCCTGGACACAGGAGGAGGGGTGGATGTCGTATACTTAGACTTCAGGAAGGCCTTCGATACGGTATCCCACCCCATACTGGTGAACAAGTTAAGAGGCTGTGACATGGATGACTACACAGTCCGGTGGGTGGCGAATTGGCTACAGGGTCACACCCAGAGAGTCGTGGTGGATGGGTCGGTATCGACCTGGAAGGGTGTGGGAAGTGGGGTCCCGCAGGGCTCGGTCCTTGGACCGATACTCTTTAATAATTAGTTACATCAGAGGAAATGCAAGTTGGAGGTCAGTGATAGGAATGAAATTCTGATATTTGGTTTCTTTAGCTGTCAGCTTTCCGATCACTATCAGCTTCTGAGAACTGGGTATTTTGAAACACTTAGTCAACCCTTTTTCTTTTCTTTTCTTTTCTTTTCTTTTCTTTTTCTTTCTTGTATCAAGCACAGAGCTACAGAATAGATAGGACACACAGACAGTCATTCTACATGACTACATGAGGTGATACTTCCCCTCTATCGGGCGCTGGTCACACCGCAGTTGGAGTACTGCGTGCAATTCTGGGCGCCGCACTTCAAGAGGGATGCGGATAACCTGGAGAGGGTCCAGAGAAGGGCCACTCGTATGGTTAAGGGCTTGCAGACCAAGCCCTACGAGGAGAGACTAGAGAACCTGGACCTCTTCAGCCTCTGCAAGAGAAGGGTGAGAGGCGACCTTGTGGCTGCCTAGAAGTTCATCACGGGGGCACAGAAGGGAATTGGTGAGGTTTTATTCACCAAGGCGCCCCCGGGGGTTACAAGAAATAATGGCCACAAGCTAGCAGAGAGCAGATTTAGATTGGACATTAGGAGGAACTTCTTCACAGTTCGAGTGGCCAAGGTCTGGAACGGGCTCCCAAGGGAGGTGGTTATCTAACCTCCTCTTGAAGACCCCCAGGGTAGGGGACAGCACCATCTAGCTGGGGTCATCTAGACCCAGCAATCTTTCCTGCTTATGCAGGGGGTCGGACTCGATGATCTATTGAGGTCCCTTCCGACCCTAACATCTATGAATCTATGAATCTATTACCAGTGGCACCAGTGTATAAAGCCAGGGCAACTCCCCTGAAGCAGGTAGAGTGGCTCTGCATTTATACCAACATCACTGACATGCCAATCTGACTCTCTAAAAGAGCAAAGTGGGCTTGGAAATAAAACCCCAGCAAGCTGGGCTTGCTCACCATCCCGGCGACCGCCACTGCAAACAATTAGCATCTTCATACTCGTTGCAATGGTGACGCCACTGCTAAGAATAGCCGACTGTTGTGCTTTAATGGTGACAGAATATGGAAGAAGTTGTAGTCACGACCTCTGGAGCAAATGGGATCTCATGCTCTGCTGCTCGAGGCGTGCATGATTCATTGACATGGATGTGTAGGGTCGTGGGAGAGTCCAGGTCCTGGGAAGAACCTATGCAAGAGCTGGGGCAGAAAAGATCAAACAAATGGTATTTTTAGGATGACTGCATGCCACCCACTCCCCCAATATGGGTGAACTACATGGACTTGGGTGGTACAGTGTGGGCAACGGTCCTAACTAATATTTGTGCTGAAGCAGAAAAAATATCTGACATTTTCATGAAGCAAGACGCGCACCTCTGTGCATGTAGGTGCTTAGGACGAGTTACTTGCAATGGTGTCTGAGCAAAAGGGACCAATAAAGAAACTCTTTCTTCCTGGTAAAACTTTGAGCTAAGTAAAGACCAACTTGGCAAACAGGGATGATGGGAAATGAGAGACCAGAGTGAACCATGGACCATTACAAGACCAAAAGCCTAGGAGCAAAGGGAAAGGGGATACAGAGAAGCTGATCCATGGACCAGGAGAGGAGTAGGAGCTCTAGGCTGCATCTCTGCGAGCCAGTTTATAAACATTTAGGCCTGGGGCCAGCTGGATGGGCTACAGGCTAAGATCCATAGAGCCAGGCCTTTGTGTGCGTTTCTTTTCACCCATGCCTCCAGTGCCGCACTTTGCTGTTGACATTAAACACAGCGGTTGGAGAGGGCTGTGTGTAGTCCCTGTATATTAACAACCTGCCAATGGGCCCGCAGAGAAATCATCTGCCAAACCCAGTGGACCAGCTGACACAGCCCCAGCTGGTATCCAGAAGGTGGTAATGCAGATTTTCATAGATTCATAGATGTTAGGGTCGGAAGGGACCTCAATAGATCATCGACCCAGGA
>NW_005842572.1:214209-258370 GCF_000455745.1 Alligator sinensis | reverse complement strand
GCTGGGTCTAGATGACCCCAGCTAGATGCATATCCAACCTCCTCTTGAAGACCCCCAGGGTAGGGGAGAGCACCACCTCCCTTGGGAGCCCGTTCCAGACCCTGGCCGCTCTAACTGTGAAGAAGTTCTTCCTAATGTCCAATCTAAATCTGCTCTCTGCTAGCTTGTGGCCATTATTTCTTGTAACCCCCGGGAGCGCCTTGGTAAATAAAACCTCATTTGGGCAAATGAACATGCTTAAACCCAAGCCTGAAGAGTAGTGTAGTGATACCCAAGCTAGCTCAGATCCTGCAGCACGAAGCCAAGAAGCAAGGCACGTTAGCCAGCCACCACCAACCAGAGGTCCGTGGCTAGACTCTTGCTACCCAAGCTAGCTGGGGAACCTCCATATTAAATGGCAGTCTGCAGCATGCCCGTGTCCTAAGAGTGGTCTAACTGTTGAATCCCACCCAGAGAGACAAAGGCCCAATGCTGGACACCAGTGCAAGAGCAGCCAGTGAGGCACCGAGAAAGAACAGTGGTGCAGCAAGCCGGGAACCACGACCTGGACACCCCCTTGCATTTGCAGCTTGCATTTCTAACCAAAAACAGCTTGACAAAATAGCAACGAGCCCCAACCCCCTCTCCCCATCTCATTGATGAAACATAGGGGTGAAACACAGCAGTGATTTAATCAGTGTGAGACAGGAAGCTGGGGAAGGAAGAGCCTATTCAATGCAAACCACAGACAGGACATGGGTAAGCAGAAAGGCACAGGACTTGGGACACTGCTCTTCTGCAAAAAGTGCTCAAGGATCTTATCTGATCCCAGAACAGTCGGTTTTATCTTTCTTAAGAAAAAAGCCCCCTCCAGTAGCACAGCACCTTTGCTGTGATGGGGAGATGCATGATGGCTATTAAATCATCCGCATCCCCATCAGGTGTCTGGCTGGCCTCTTGCCCTGCTCTATTAGAAAGCATCAGGGTCTCAGCCAAATGCCCTTTTCTATAATCTGGTATATGCCAGTGCCCTACTGGAAGTGGGGTTTCAAACCTAGCAATAACATCAGATGCTGCACTGAAGACAAACTAGTCCCAAAAGCCAAAATGGATCGCAGCCCCAGTAGACACTAGCACAGCTGTTGGGAAGCCTACATGACTTTATGGGGTTGGATTTGGGGAGTTTAAATGGATTTGGGCTGTTGGGGTCACTCTGGACTATCCTGGGTATGACTGTAAACTGCATCTGACTGGAGGGCCTGGTGGCAACGTGGTGGAGCTCCTCGTGATGGGGTGGCTCTTATATCATAATATTGCAACCTCCAGATTTAGGTGGGTATAGGGCACCTTAAAACCTTAGCCCCCACTGCCTTGTGGGTATCCCTTGGTTGGAGAAAGGCTAAAGGGCATCACCTTGTGAGAAACACACCCTTGCTGAGGCGTTAGGCAATCAGCAGCAGGTCTTATTTGTTGCTCTCTGGCAGAAGCTACAACCATCAAGGCACCGAACATCTGGACTTGGTCTGGCCTTTGGACTCAGTCTCAATAGGGGAGATGGTAGATCTTGGGCAGCCTCCACTCCTCCATACTCTTGCCTAAGCGTATGTGTTGGAGGTCTTGGCAACTAGACCTCTTATGCGTACACCGTGATCCAGAAGATTGACGGTTGCCTACTTGAGACCATCCAGCATTAAAAAAATAACATCTGTAAAAACAGGACAAAGTGGAAAGCAAACCTGCAAGTTCAAGAGACTCTGGGAAAAGATGAACCCAAGTGCACTCAGAAGAGAGTTCACTGTGGCTAAGCAGCAGCAGCAGAAAGGAAATGGAGAACGGAGTTAGTTGGAAAAATAATGTGCGTTCTAATTGGTTCCCTCTGAGCCGACGGAACGAAGCCTTCCTCCATCTGGATCTAATGCCTGTGTTATCGCAGCACCAGTACATGTCAGAGGCACCAGACTTCCCCTGAACAGTCTGTTTCGGCAGGAGAAGCTAAGTACCCAAGGAGAAAAGCACTCAGTTGGAAACGAACAAACTTCTGTACCTAGCACAATTAGCAGCTCAGCTCTGCGTGTTGGCCAAGCCATGCTTGCAGCCAAGGGGAAGCTGGTAGACGGGGGCAATGAGGGCTTTCAGCCCTGGCAGAGGGGCTGTGCCAAACCATCCTATCGCGCTCTTGGCGCGTGGGTGGAATCAACACCTTGTGCTGCAACACATACGTGAGAGTGAGCAAGCCACGTGGCCGCTTTGCCCTGCTCTTGGCACAGCCAAACATTTGAGGGCTGTTTCTGGCCCCTTTACACCACTGGGGTGGTAGAATGAGGCAGTGGAACAGGGAATCTGGGCCCTTCAATTTATCCTAGTTACTTCTAAGCCACTGATCCCCCTGCAATCTCTAATAATCAGCACTGAGTTCTTCTTCCAGCCAGGAGCAAATGACCACAACTCCTCATGCTTCTCTGTTATAGTTGAGGCATCAGTCATCTTAACCGCCATTCCAGACATCATTTTTCATACTCTACGTGCAATATCTTCCCCAACAACAAGATAGCTTTTGACCCACTCCCTGACTTCTGTGGGTTCTGTTTACCAGTAAGAGCTTATCACTGCATACTAAAAATGCATTACAGCATCGTAGTGTTATGAAGAAGGTCAACATCTGCACTCAAAATTTACAGGCAAATTAAAGCATGCAGTTGGGATACATATGAAAAAGCTTGTAGCCGTCTCACAATAAAGGGAACGATCACACCACAGCCTGGCATAAAATGGACACTGTCATAACAATGATATGGGCAACAACAGTGCAAAGATGATGATGTTTCATGAACTGGACAAAGGGATGCCTTTGTAGGCACAGACAGATGAGCAGCTCTCTGTCATAACTCATAGTGCTTTGCAGGAAGTGCCATGAGTTACAATGCTCCCCAGACCCAACAGAAGTTCGCTGTTGCATTCAGGGAGTTGGGGAATCCAGCTTCTGGCTGCAAACCTGCAGCTGGTCTCTCCTAGCAATGCTCCTCCCCGCTCCCAGCCCCGGCGCTGTTTTCAGAATGGGAGGGGGGAAAGGGAGAAGAGGGAGCCCCATCTGGGGGTTCCCTAGCCAGCGCTGGAGACTGGGGCAGGCGGATTGGAGCCCCCCATCCCACCCTCCAGCAGCAGCTGAAAAAACCCCAGGCTGAACTCCCTCCACTCCCTTTCCCCGCTCCCATTCTGAAAACAGCACAGGGGCTGGGAGACAGTGCAGACACAAGTTACTGAAGATGCTCCATTTTGGAGTGCCTTCATCTGAAGCCTCATGCAATGAGGGTTCAGATTTTTGCAATATTGAGCCCTTTTAAAATGCATTGCAGCCATGCACTTCTGTTTGGTCCAGGCTGTAGAACACTTTCAGGGGCCAGATCAGGTGAAAATGGTCACTTCTGTCTGCACCTAGGTGGAAAGTTGGCATTTTCCCAACCATGGCAGCTTTCGTTTTCCCTTTTGGTGCATCTCTAATCTTAGCTCTTCAGTGTAAACAATTTCCACTGCAGAAACACAGCTTTCAAAGATCTTCCTTTACCATTAAAATGCCTTGAGAATAAGTGTTTCTTCCTGACAGTTCAAGTTTGGGAAGTAACACATGCTTTTTGTCTCTGAGACAATAGAACATAATAAGGGAAAGCTTGTTTCTTTTTTTTTCTTTTTCTTTTTCTTTTTGCGGTAAGGAGGAATTCATATGTTGTCATATTTTTATTTTCATATAATACTCTAGTAGTGCAAAAAATATTTCCTGGACTTGCTGGATGGTACTAAGTTAACATTAATAAAAGATTAAATGAATGATGGGATCAGAAAGGCTTTCAAGAAACATATAACATTATATTAATCCCAGACATCCAGATTATTAGGCATATTACTGGATTTAAATATCAAGCTGAAACTAGAGAATGAAAAGGATTATGCAAGAACTATCCAGCCCTGTCTGTTACTCTGAGAAGAAATAAATATCCTCAGCCCCAAAAGCCATTGCCTTTGAAGGAGAAAGGGTATGCGTTTTTGCGAACTCAGCCAGCTCCAAAGAGGGAGAGTCCTTTGTTTGCCATCAGGCTCTGATCCAACTTCTAATGAGGTCAACAGGAGTCTTTCCATTGGCTTCAGTGGCCTTTGGATCTAGCCCGTCATAACAAAGCCAAAGCTGAAAACGGCTCCTTCCTTAGGCACGCACAACTTAACAAGCAAGAGAACAAGCCAAGAGGTTGCACACACACACAGTGCAGAGGAGCTCTGCTCTACCCAGAGCAGCACACAGGCAGTCTTCATTTCGGTGGAGAACCTGATCCCCTGGAGCCATGGGCACCACCCCTCATTACTGTACACATAGGGAGCCAAATGCAGCAGGCAGGGAGAATCACACCCACAGGCGCAGGCACGCACTTGGTCACAACCCCATTCACTTCTCATGTTTGATAGGTCTGCAATCATAATGGTCAAGGGCAGGCAACTACCACTCCAGGAACCCATTTGTCAGAGGTCTTGAGAGTCTGTAGAGAGGACCAGGAGAGAGAGCTGGCACATAACTCTATTTACTAATTCAGGCCATGTTAAGAGCCAAGCCACACGACACTTGAAAATTGTAGATGCATTGACTGCAGGATACAGCAATGAGTTAGGTAAGGTTCCCCATTAATGCCAGACCTGCCAACGGTCCTGTGGTCATTCCTCATAGAATCATAGAAAACGGGGGCTGGAAGGGACCTTAGAAGGTCACATCTAGTCCAACCCCCTGCTCCAAGTAGACCAGCCCCAACTACATCATCCCAGCCAGGGCTTTGTCTAGCCAGGTCTTAAACACCTCCAAAGATGGAGACTCCACCACCTCTCACCTCTCCACCTCTCTGACTTCACCACCTTCCTAGTGGGAAGGCTTTTCCTAATATCCAACCTCAACTTCCCTTGCTGCAACTGGAGCCCATTGCTCCTTGTCCTGTCATCTGCCCCCACTGAGAACAGCCCAGCTCTGCCCTCTTTGCATCCCCCCTGCAGGGAGATGAAGGCTGCTATTCAATCTCCCCTCATGCTCTTCTCTAGACTAAATCAGCCCAGTTTCCTCAGCCTCTCTTCACAAGTCATGTCCCCCAGCCCATGAACCATTTTCATTGCCCTCCGCTGGACTCCAATGTATACACATCCTTTCTGTAGTGGGGGCCCAAAACTGGACACAGGACTCCAGATGTGGCCTCCCCAGTGCTGAATAGAGGGGAAGGATCACTTCCCTCCAACCACTGCCACCACTCCTACCAATGCAGCCCAGGATGCCATCAGTCTGCTTGGCAACAAGGGCACACTGCTGGCTCATAGCCAGTTTATTGTTTGCTGTCACCCCCAGGTCCTTTTCTGCAGAGCTGCTGCCCAGCCCGCCACCCCCAGCCTGTAGCAGTGCAGGGGATTGTTCCCTCCTAAGTGCAGGACTTTGCACTTGTCCTTGTTGACAGGGGTGACTGGTGACACCTAAGTCAGGAGGGGCACTTGCCCCCCCAGCGGCCAACCCGGGGGGGGGGGGGTCCCCCATGGACAATCGTGTTGACGCCACTGGCATCGCTGGCATTTCCAGGCCGGTGCAATCGGCTGCGGGGAGCCCTTCTCCCTGGCCCCGGTTGGTGTGATCAGCCATGGGGGGGACGCGGGGATTGCTTCTCCTGGCCCCCCCCACTCCTTGGCCAGTGCTCTCGGGGGGGGGGGGGCACCAGCACTCCTCGCTGTCCCCCCCCGCCCTGTCCCCCCTGCCCATCGCCTAAGCGGGGAATGCTGCTGTCAGGGGGTGCACCAGTACTCTCAGGGGGTGCATGTGCACCCCCATGCACCCCCTACATGTCACACCACTACTTGTTGAACCTCATGAGATGTAGGTTTGGACTCAGATCCTCTGCCAATTTTCTGAGTTGTGCCTTTTCACACTACTAACAATGCCTAGTTCTTTAACAGCCCTTTTATCAAGAGACCTCAAAGGCCTTTGCAAAGAGGATGGAGCCTTTTCTATTTCTGCACACTCCATAGTGAATAAATGTCAGCCTGCCTCAATTTCATGTTGAACCTTACCCAAAGCTTTAACATCTTGGTGATAGAAAATCATAAGAAAATTCATAGAAAGTATTGCACAAGTTTCCACGAGACATTTGTTACCACCACATCAGCCATATTTATTCATGTTTCTTTCTCTTTCTCATATGAGGATGAACATCTCAGGATTAGTAAACACCTCCTAGGTCCCATACTAATCACAAGTATCACTGTCCATTTTTCCTTACTTTAACTGTACCCTCACGTGTTCAAGAAAGAGAAAACCATGATATTGTAACATTTACATTTTTCATCCCATTTTTGTAGTTCAACAGATGGAGTTTAAAAAAAAAAACTCTGCACCCTCAGCCTGATTTTCCTCTCTTTTATATCAGCATTAAACAGATGTAAAACTCCAGGAAATCAACAGAACTGCACTGATGCAATATGGGGGTTATTGAGAACACAATCAGGCTTATCATTGGCTGGACATCTTGCTCATTTATTTTGTGATTCCATTAGTCTTGCATTGCCTCTCTGGGAGCTGTAACTAAAGTGCAAACATTAAAGGCTGGTGGCTGTCTTTTTGTAGTACAAAATACACATCGCTTGATCACTGCGCTAGTTCCTCCTGCTCTCAGCAGAGGAACGTATTAAGTTACAAGCCACGGGCTGTAAACGAGCTAAAACGTGGTGATGGTGCAGGAGAAGGGCCCCCCATCTGCTTTCGATGACAGCTGGCTCGCATTAGGAACAAACAAACATGTAAATTCTTGTGCCACACTGACATCTCATGGAAAAAAAAATCGTTTTGTGCCACACTGACATCTCATGGAAAAAAAATCGGGACAATTCCTGAGCGGCAAGACCAGGAAACAACCGGGGCAAGCAGAGCGGGGTCACGCATCCGTGCGTGTCTTCAGCACGCAGCCTTCTGAAGCCGGAAACTTAAAAAGACGCATTTTCAAGCTAATGGCCCAAATTCTGTTCTCAGTTTACATGGGTATAAATTCAAAACAGCTCCACTGTCTTCCAACGGAGGAGTTTCCAGTTACTTGGGGATAAGCCATTCAAAAATCAGCAGGATTTCCCTGGGGTTACATCAATGTCATTGAGACCATCCATATTCTGGCCCCTAACGCCCCCATAGCAGAGAACAGGATTTGTCATCTCCTGTACAAATCCGAAACTTAACCCCACATTGTATTGCTTCCAGTGCTTTTATGACCAAAAAAAAAAAATCTTGCTGCAAATATCAATGCATTAGGGGACCAAAAACCAGTCTTCCAGAGATAAATGGAAGGAAATGGGATAGCAGGGTTATTGTGCATATAATGATGATACACACAAGGGCTTGAATACACTGAAGCTCATTTTCCAAACAGAGAGACTTTGTTCTTCAACTGGAAAAAAGCATGCAGGCACAGGACTTCCTGCTGTACAGGGGAGCATTGGAGATTTTGTTGCTACCGATTTCCACATCAAATTTTCACGTTTCAAGCTAGATGACTTTTACTAAGAGCAGACATAATGCATCAGCCAGTAGGAATGAAAATAAAATCAGTAAAAAAAATAAACGTGCCTATATCCTCTAGACTCCTTAGAAACCAAGCATCAAACCTGGTAAGCAATTAAAGATGAACGCACAAGACTCCCTAGGCCTGACGAAGGGTGACTGCGCCCAAAAGCTTGCAAAGAACTTTAGACCAACTGAGTAGTTGGAAAAATAAAAGATATCACATCTACCCAAAGAACCTCGCCTGCCAAGATGTTGCAAAGTTCATCAAACAATAAATGGTTGGAAAAAAATTGACCAATGCCTCAGCTAACCTGCAATATAATACAGCCTGGCTGTCATCCCACCAGCTCCCATCAGATGTGTCCTGCTACTTTAATCAAACAGATATACGGGCCGCTGGTCACAAAAAGGGTGCAGACCCTGCAGTCTCTGGAGGAACCGAGCTTCCCAACAGCAGAGTGCGAGACCCAAAGGACGCACACAAGGGGCTGGTAAGGCTGAAGTTAACGTGCAATGGTGGGGATACCCCAATGACACAAAACACCGTGTGCAAGTGTGGAGGAAACTATAGAGCTGGCTTGTCCAACATGCGGCCCATGGGCCGCCACGCGGCCCACCAAGCCATTTTCTGTGGCCCGAGGTGCTGCGACGGGAAACGAAAGTAAACAGTGTTTACTTTTGTCCCCAGCCCTTGTCCCTCCCCCAGCAGCTTCCTAATGTCTGCTGAAGGGCTGGGGAAGGGACAAGGTTCCCACATGCAGCCTGCAGCGAGCAGTGCCCCACGGCGGGGCCCGGGCACACGCGCTTCCTGGTGCCCAGACGACTTATTGGGCATCCTTGAAAGCAGGCAGAGGTGGCAGCACGGGGCTGGGGCTCAGCGGTGGAGACGCGCAGCGCCAAGGCGGGAGCGGGTGGCGGCACAGGCACACGCAGCCGCTGGGGCAGCAAGGCGGGCAGCAGCGGAGCAGAGGGCACCTTTCCCGCACATCCTGGGGAAACTGGGAGGACAAGAAGGAGCCCGGACTGGGGCTCCGGCGCATGACAGTGGCTCTCCCCACCCTGCTCTGTGCCCAGCTGAGCCACGAGTCTCTCCTGCAGCCTCTCGGATGCACTGAGCAGCCCCCGCTCCCTTCTCCCTCCCCGCCCACCCGCCCCCTGCAAGGCAGCAATCGGCGGAGGCTGCAAAGGGCCTCGCAGGTGTCTCCCACCAAGACACATCCCTCCATCTTTGATTAGCTTCCACTCTGGCTGGTACCTTTTCCACATTTGATCTGTCGACTTGCATTATGCTTCTTTCATTGTGCATTATGCAGAAGTGTTTATTTCAGTCAAGTGTTTGGTATTATTTCATTGTTGCTTTTATATTGTTTTTATTTTGGATTTTAAACCACATTTCCAGACCCATTTCATTGTCACTTCCTGCAACTTCGTTGGTGTCAAAGGTCACGAGACATCGCTTCCTGATGTGATACCGCTTCCTGTGAGGTCTTTGAATATGGCTTTCCAGCCCCCTGGGGGGTTAAAAAGTTTATGATCCGGCCCCACATTCAAAAAGGTTGGACACCCCTGCTATAGAGCATCTACTGAACCACCCATGTTTATGAGAAGCGTGCACCAATGAGGACCTTGCTAAAGCTACGGATCAAGCAAGGGTATGTGCCCGTTTCTGGGCCCATCATCGAACATGGTGATAGGACACGAGAAGGAGAAGAAGATCCAGTCATTCAGTGGGTATGGGAGACTTGGTCACCATTTTTGCATTCTCCCACATCCCAAGAGCCTGCCCTAGCCATTAGGCTAGTGACATATTCTGCTGCAGGTCACTACATTTCTCTTGCTGTTCTAGTATGAAGGACCTAATAGTCTTGGGGGGGGGTCTTCTCAAAGACCTAACAGTCTTTGATCTGAGGTCTTCCACCATGACGGTGGGACTACTGGCTCTGCAGGGGTGAGTATCTCTTTCTTTTGTTTCGACTAGGTAGCCCTTGAGCTGAGAAATTTTGCCTCTTCAAAGCTGGAAAAAAAAGCTTTGGTCAAAATTAATCAGCATTTTGAACCAAAAAAAAAAAAGGCATTGCTGAAAAATTTCCCAAAGAGCTCTAAGACTAACGTTTATGGAAAACACTGTCTGGAATTAATCTTTCTGATTAACTGCTGTGACCAGGAGCGGTGCCATCATAAACGTCCTTTGGATAAGGTTAGTTCCACTTAATTAGTTCGTATTTGAACGGCAGTTTGAAGATGCAGAGTGCTACCAAGTGCTAAGTGTTATTAGTCAGGGTAACGTTGCATCTACGTTCAGCTGACAGGCGAACAGAGAAGTGAGCGCAAGCCAAAACGAAGAAACCGAGAACGCACGCTTACATCTGGCCATACTGAACGGACGCTGACCCCACGCTACAGGAAAGCTCCCATCTGAGGAGCTCATACACAGTTCTAGAAACAACTGGGCAATAAGCAGTTTGAAAGTAAGCTCACCAAGCCTTGCTTGCCTGTATTGACTGAAGATTGTGTAGTAATTTGCTGACGTGTGTGTGATCAGCGTATACAGCAGACCACCTCCAATGTATAGAGAGATTGTACAACAGCTGCTACTTTTGTGTTAGAAGAAACATTATGGACCATCCACATAACTCCAAAACTTGCTCACCTCATAGAATCATAGAAGTCGGGTCGGATGGGACCTTGTAGATCTTCAGGTCCGACCCCCTGCCTGGGCAGGAGGAAAACTGGGCTCAAGTGACCCCAGTCAGGTAGGCATCAAGCCACTTCTTAAAGGCCCTCAGGGTAGGAGCCAGCACCACTCCCCTTGGAAGTTGGTTACAGATCCTAGCCACCCTAACTGTGAAGTAGTTCTTACAGCTGTCTAATCTAAACCTACTCTCCAACAACTTGTGGCCATTATTCCCTGTTATCCCGGGGGGCGCTGGGGGAAACAAGGTCTCCCCCAAACCCTTCTGGTCCCCCCTAGTGAGTTTATAGACGGTCACCAGGTCCCCCCTCAGCCTTCTCTTGTGAAGGCTGAACAGGTTCAGGTCCCGTAGCCTCCACCTTTTCTTCAATGCATTTCCACTGTGAGATGTACAGAAGAGACGGTCCGGCACCGGATCCCACAGAGAATCCAAGTCTGAACTGATATGTAATAGGGATTGTCTAAAGCTTTGTTCCCACCGAGTCTCAGTGGTGTGCAGCTGGGCTGAAAGAACAAAGTGGCTTTCACTAGCTAACTTTCAACAGACTAACGCTCTTTTAGCCATGCTGAGGCCTCCTGCCACTTCTATACAATCATTTTGGACCACAAACAACAAAGGAACCATCAGAGTAGATTGGATCGGTGGCCCTTTTATCATCTTGTCTCAGCTAGCACAGAGACAGGTGTAAGGATCACTAAAATGCCTGGGTCTTAAACACCTCCAAGGATGGAGACTCCACCACCTCTCTTGGTAACCCATTCCAGTGCTTTACTACCCTTCTCATGAGAAAGTTTTTCCTAATATCCAACCTCGACTTCCCTTGCTACAGCTTGAGCCCATTGCTCCTTGTCCTGTATCTGCCCCCACTGAGACCAGCCCAGCTCCATCCTCTTTGCAACCTCCTGGCAGGGAGGTGAAGGCTGCTGTTCAATCCCCCTCGGTCTTCTCTTCTGCAGACTAAGAGGTCATGCTAGATCAGCATCGTAGTGAGGTACTGTCTGTCAGAAGGTAGTGAAACTTCAACGTACAGACTTCGCAGGGCAGGAACTCTTCTCCTACCCACCTGTATGTTTGCACAGGTATCCTTGACCAGGCCCAACTGCAATACTCTTCCTAGGAAGCCGCTAACTCATGCAAAGCACCATGGAAGTGTCCATCGGCCCTTTGCTGCAGGGTCTCTTGGAGATGTTCCCTGAAGACACACTGCTTAATTAAAGCAGATCTTGGTCTCATGGCTGCTCTGCTTTCTGGAAAAAGGAATAAAGCCACAGAATTATGAGAGGGATTTTGTCCATCCATGTTGCCTTCCATCCATGGACCTCTTGGAGCTTCACCATCATCATACGAGCCTTTCTGCCAGCCGGGGGGGAAGGCCAGGACTATGTGCTTGACAGATCAGTGAGTGACTGGACAATGTTTCCCCATCAAATCAGTGCCTAGCAGGAGGCCACTTGCCCTCTGTAAAGGGAAGTGACTGCCAAACGTAGGACATTAGCCCTTCAGGACAACCATAAGAAGCCAAGAGGCCTTGGGCACACACCTCCCTGAGACTCCCACAAATACCCAAACATCCCAGTGACAGCCTTCCAGGTTATTTTTCAGACACTGTCACAAACACACCTGAATTACTTCTCTCCTCGCTGCCCGTCTCTCTTTAATACCCCCTGCTTACACACGGGAGCCCAAGCCTAGCAGGTTACGATTGGCTGGATGGGAAAAAATATTGAACTGATGCAAACCATCTGTGAAATGTTCCCTATAAAATCACACACTCGAGCCACAGGCTATAATTCTAACGTGAATTATTTCCTCCTTTTCCGTTCACACTAACACAGGAAATGGGAGGACACAAGAGCCTCAGACTCGGGCAATGCCTCTACAGTACCAGTGCCACCTCCCTCCAGGACCCCCATTGCCAAAGTACACAACTAGGGCAAGTTCACAACCACAATAGCCCTCAGATCTCCAGACCAATGTCTCCCCAAGGCATTACATTCATGTTTGCCTACACTCACAAAAATGAGCCTTTGCCCAAGGAAGGAAGTTTTCCTCAGTTCAATAAACTAACAGTTGTCACAGCCTCCCGGCCATTAAAAAAAGGCATCATTTCTTCATTTTTTCCCCCCTTCCTAGAGTGTAATAGAAAAAATACAGGAACTCAATCCCCCAGCTGCTGCTGCTGCTGGTGGTGATTAACAGTGAAGCTATTATGAAGATTAGATGAAAAACACTTTTGACCCTCCATGTAAAAATGGAGGCTTTATTGGAGGGAGAATTCGTGCTCAAGAATTAGATGCACCAAGCTTAGGGGTTGGGGAATGAATCTCTGGCCCAGGCAAGCGTGACAGAGCACCTTGTATGTGATGCTTTAATTGCAGTGTCCCTTGGGCATGCTGTGGGCAGCTAATGCTTTCTGCCCAAGAGCTATCATCACCAGCATGGAAGCCAAATGCCCTATAGAGGTCACGTTTGCTGCTAGTTTATGGCCTTACCTTCATTTTTAAATGGCTTGGGGTGATACTAGTTTCCCCATGTCGTAACTTTGCAATATCATACCTCTTACCATCAGGGAGAGATTAAATTTCTGGGAGGACATCAATACTTGGCTGCTAAACTGTAAAGCTGGTGAGAAAAATTCCAAAGAAAAACTCTTTTCTGTCCCAAGACACGAAGTTGTCAAAAACCTTAATGTTGCATAAGAATTATCAGACGTGATGAAAGTTCAGTCAGGAAACTTCCTCGGCCCTGGGACAGACTTGCTGGCCTGCATCAGGGGGGTTGTCAAAGGCAGCCCAGCGTTCAACATGCTCACCTGGACTGTGGACTGGGGAAGACCCAGGTTCAAGCCTCTGTTCCAAATCAGGCAGAACAGGTTAATGGGTATTTTGGCAGCATCTCTCTCCCCTCATGTTCATTTCCAAAAACAAATTTTTAAAACCCTTCACAGTATCTTGTTCTCATTCCAGATCAGAACAAAGGCATGTTTTGAAATGCTGACATTTTTTGTAGAGCAGAAATCTCCTTTTTTTTTCTTTTTTTTTTCCCAGCCAGGCCTATTGATTTGCTACCAGCCATCTTGGAGTGTCTCTCTTCAAGAAGTCAGAAACACCTGCAGTTTTAAAGATGAAGGACAGTCACTGCAAGGCTTCACACTGCAGAAGATCACAGAATCACAGAAAACGAGGGTTGGAAGGGACCTCCGGAGATCACATCCAGTCCAACCCCCTGCTCCAAGCAGGACCAGCCCCCAACTACATCAGCCCAGCCAGGGCTTTGTCTAGCCTGGTCTTAAAAATCTCCAAGAATGGCGAGTCCACCACCTCTTTGGGTAACCTGTTCCAGTGTTTTATGACCCTTCTAGTGAGAAAGTTTTTCCTAATATCTAACCTCAATTTCCCTTGCTGCAGCTTGAGCCTATTGCTCCTTTTCCTGTCATCTGCCCCCACTGAGACCAGTCCAGCTCCCTCCTCCATCCTCCATCTGTCCACACAAGAGCGTTACTCCAAAATAAACTAGGGAATGTAAAGCACACTAGCTGCTCTTGCCATAGGTCCTCTGGACACACTTACTCCACCCTCAGAGAGCCTTTGTCCATTTTAGCTTAATCCACTTCGGACAAAAAGAGAGAAGGAAGGAATATAGATGTCTTCATGACAAAGAGAGCTCAGAGCACATCACCAGGATTGTCAACTGTCCAAAAATTTATGGATAGCCCATTGAAAAAAAAAAAGGGGCTAAAAATGCCCACCCCTAAAGTCTGCAACAAAATTGAGCTGTCTGTAAAAAAACTAAGAAACAGTGAGCTTGATTGAAGAGCTGTCATCAAAATGAGGCTGGGTGCAAGCGTTGATGGACAGAGTAGAGCAATGCCTCAGCTTGGCACCTACAGGGAGCTCCTTGCTTCTGTATCCCCCTGCCCCTCATAGTCACATGCTGACCCTGTATCCCATCAGCCATTGCCTGCCTTTAGCAGCTCTTCATCTCAAAAGCAGGCAGGGCTGCACAGCCCTGGACAGTCTGGGGCACCAAGCAGGACAGGAATGTGAGCACTGCAGCCAGGATGGAGCTGAAGGCTTGCATTTCCCTTGTGTAAAACATTGGTCAGTACAAACATTCGTCAGAAAAAAAGCTTTGTTAGTAAAAAGTTTGCAAAATGTCAGTGAAAAACAATTTTCTTGGGTTGGCAATCCTGTACATCACTCCACCGCTGGGAGTTATCTAGAACTGACTCACAATTTCCTCTTGTCAACACATTAAGGAAACAAGACCAGAACATCTCCTTACAAAGAAATGGCCTCATGCCTCAGAGGCAGCAGATATATCTCCACTCCACACTGAGATTTACATGGAAATGTCCATAAATTGCTAGACCTACAATTAACAAGCAATTTCAAGTCAACTTCTGGAACTGGTTGCTTGAGTTGTCTATTCAGTAACCATCCTCCTTGCTTATCTGGCCAGCAGTGCAAGGTCATGGGAGTGACTCCGTATTATAAATCTTTTGATTTAAAAAAAAAACCCATATGATACACACCTTCCAGACTTCAGATGCCAATTCAAATTTCCTGAATAGATCCTTTACAGATATAGCTATGTACAATTTTGGTGTTAATTCTCATTCAGCTGAAGATAAATGTCAATGGTCATCTATGGGCATAGCTTTTAGAGTTGAAAACACAATGAGATCATAGGATGATAGGAAGTTGGGCTAGAAGGGACCTCATGAGGTCATTCAGTCCATCCCCTTGCTTGACCAGGTTCATCCTTGAGATGGTAGCTTAAAGACAAAATAGAGAAGAGATGGGTGTGGGAAGTAGCTGTTACTGCTGTGTAAGGTTGTGGGGTGTGGGCCCAGGTGTGAGGTACAAATGAGTGCATCTACATGTGCACTTTAATGCACATTAGCCTATTTTAATGTGCATTAAAGCATCACTAGCTTTTTTCGAGTACCTCACAATGGAGGTACTAAATTTAATGTGCATTACCAAAAGGGCATTAATGAATGTGTAGACACCCCCAGTCTGTAGCTTTTCATTCCAACTGTCACATAGCTAAAGATCAGGTCTCAGCATCCACAACTGGACTGCCTCAAAGCGTGTGCATTTGACCTACGCCCAACTCAGATAAGTCAAGTTACAGGTGGTGCAAGGCTGTAAACAAAGCTGTTTTTCTGCAGCTCTCTGAAAACTCTTTAGCTCTGGGGGTTTGTGCTGGGCCGTGGTACCTTCTGCTGAGGGTGGGTCACTGTCTGGTTCCAATTCTCCGGCGGGCAGAGAGGCAGGCTAGGCAAGACAGCTGTAGGGAATGGCTGTTCTGATGTGATGACCTGCCCAATGCTAGAGAAAGGAATTAGTGTCGCAGCTGAGATCAGAAATAAAGACATGCCAATTTTTAAGCCTCTACTTACACCAATTCAGCATGTCTTGTTCTAAAAGCTGATTCAGTATTTCACCTGGGGCCCAATTCCAGAGGCAGAGGAGCCCTCCCACTGACTTCAGTGGACATCCAGCACTTGATGGGATCTGGACACATAAGCTCTTTCATTTGAAATCCTTTGCTGCAACATCAATGGCAAATGTTCGTCCTATAAGAATTCTCGCTCTGTTTCTAGCATACTGCCAACCTCCATGATCTTTATTCCCTCTGCACCATTTAATTTCTTTTGCTCCACAATTGCTCATATAACATTTCAGGACAGAAGTTTGTTAAGATGCAAACGTTAAGGCCAAGCTACTTCAACAGAAGGCGCAGACAGAAGTGACAATTTTCGCCCAATCTGGCCCCTGAAAGCGCTCTACAGCCATGACTAAACAGACATGCATGGCAGCAGAGCTCTTTCAAAAGGCCCATGAACACCACATGACCCCAGCATCTGGGGGGACATGATGGTGGCAGGAGAGCAGCAGTGGTGGGAGCGTGGTAGTGGTAAGTGGGAGCTCCCACAGATGCCACTGGCACTGTTGGCAGGGCAGGGGGGGCGGGGGAGAGGTGAGCACGAACCAGGGGTTGGCGACCACTCACAGATGCCGTCGGCAGTGTCAACAGCCAGCAGGGATTGCTGACCACCCGCAGACACTGCCAGCGGTGTTGATGGCAGGGCTGGTGAGCAGCGACTGCTGGGATGGTCCTTTTTGTAGGGGGTGTACATGCACCTGGGTGCACCCCCTATGCATTGCCCCTCAAAGGGCCCAATCCCATGAAAATCTGAAAACTCATTACATGAGGGTTCAGATGAAGACGCTCCAAAATGGAGCACCCTTGGTAACTTCTGTCTGCACTGCCTCCCAGCCCTGCTGCTGTTTTCAGAACGGGAGGGGAGAAACGAGAAGGGAGAGTTTGGTCTGGGGTTTCTTTTCCAGTTGGCGCTGGAGGGTGGGGCAAGTGGATTGGAGATTCCTCCCCAAGGGATGGGGGGCATCTCCAATCCACCCACCCCACCCTCCAGCGCCAGCTGGGAACCCCCAGAAGGAGCTCCCTCCACTTCCTTTCCCTCCTCCCATTTTGAAAACAGCCCCAGAGCTGGGAGGGGGGAGGGGCATTGCTAGGGAAGACCAGCTGCAGGCTTGCAGCCAGCAGCTGGATTCCCCGGCCCCTGGGACTCAACTGCAAACTTCTGTTGGGTATGGGGGATCATTATAACTCATGGCACTTCCTTCAAAGCGCCATGAATTACAACAGGGAGCTGCTCTTCTGCCTGCTCCTTATGGCAACAGCATCAAAGAAGTTTAAAAACTAGCAAGTAGGGAGGGTGACATTGAGGGAAGAAGGAAACAGAGACAAAGCCATATTTATATTAAAGCTTGTGGATATTTCCCCTAACTGAGCTATTAAAAGCTACAAAGCATCTCTCTGTCTCAGGCTGTAACTGCAAAAATATTGTTATACTTAAGTTAATACTCTTTGCAAAGATTAAGTCAACAATATAATGAGTCATACGAGACTTCTATACCCAAATGACCTGGGTTTGAGTCTGGAGAGACTCCAGCATAAATTACAACGGGCTTGTAGGTGGATATAAATAACACCAAGATCCAGAGCAATCAGACATGTACCCATGCTGGAGAAGTCCCATACAAGAGGTGCTATTACAGGGACATGGCACTCAGTGACAGGGGAGCAGGTAATAGCTTGTTGCTTTAAGCAAATGACTAACCTGAGATAAGCTGCACACAGACCAAGTTACATTTGCAGTGGTGGAATTTTGCCCTGATTCTTCCAGGTGCGTTTTTGCCACTCGGTTGGATGAAGTCATCCCAGAGTTTACATTATCTGGCCCTTTTTTTTTTTTTTGGGGGGGGGTGGTTTCCACCTCAAGGAAAGCAGGGAATTTGTCTGGGCTCCCCTAGAGGTCTAATTATTGGACAGAATCTGGTACAACGGAAAACACTTTCTAGGCTGTAGCTGCAACCGTAGGCCATAGACTGCAGCAGGTTTGAGAGGTGGATATGTATTAGAACCATAAAAAATGAGGGTGGGAGGGAGCTCAAGAGGTTTCATCTAGCCCCCCCACCTGCTCCAAGCAGGACCAGCCCCAACTACATCAAAATTATGGTTTCAAAGTAAATTGAATAGACATTCATACTCTTAAGGGCATTTTGCATTGTTCCTTCCAACAGGTGGCCAAACAACACAAGTAGACATTACAAATGCTGACTTCCTACCCTTTGGGCAGGGGGCTGGACCCGATGATCTTGAGAGGTCCCTTCCAGCCCTAATGTCTATGAAACCTATGAAATCCCAGCTAAGGCTTTGTCCGCCTGGGCCTTAAAAACCTCCAAGGATGGAGACTGCACCACCTCTCTGGGGAGCCTGTTCCAGTAATTTATTACCTTCCTATCGAGAGCGTTCCCTAATATCCAACCTCAACTTCCCTTGCTGCAGCTTGAGCCCATTGCTCCTTGTCCTGTATCTGCCCCCACTGAGACCAGCCCAGCTCCATCCTCTTTGCAGCCCCCTTGGCGGGAGCTGAAGGCTGCTATTCAATCCCCTCGGTCTTCTCTCCTGCAGACTAAATCAGCCCAGTTCCCTCCCCCTCTCCTCACCAGTCCTGTCCCCCAGCCCCACAATCATTTTCATTGCCCTCCGCTGGACTCTCTCCAACGTGTCCACATCCTTTCTATAATGGAGGGCCCAAACCTGGACACAGGATTCCCGTTGTGGCCTCACCCATGCCGAATATTAATGAAGAAAGTGTCAATTATGCCAACACGATGCTTGCCGGAGCGGGGCTACTAAGAAGGTTAACCAACAAGTAGGTGAGACACATTTCTCACATCTCTGAAACGAGGGGGGGCTGCAGGTGGATACTCATGTGTGCCACCAGCTGCATCCGGTTGCTCATGCGTACTCACTATCAGAAGATGGTCACGTGGCTGAAACACGGGACAGACAACAACAAAATTGCTGAACTCAGCCATGCCACAGTGTAAATAATGCTTTTCTGCCTGACGTGGCCAGCTGAACTGGTGAAGAACGGGATGTGACCGCCTCCCTCCAGGCAGCAAACCTTTCTGAAGCAAACAGGACTTGCTTGCATGAGCAGCACTATCGCGGCTTGCTTCTTTGAGAGTGCAAAGCACCTAGCAGCTTTCCTCTGGATGGGCTAGGCTCGAATAACTATTTGAGCATGCTAAAAAAAAAAACACGGAAGAAAGAGAGCGAGAGAGAAACGCACACCCATCCTCACGTAAGGTGGGAAATTCATTTGTGCGCTCCTCCGTTCATTCCCACTTTGTAAATGTCAAAGGGAAACGGGTCCGGTTTCTCTTTACATCATGAAAAATACGGGGACAGGTTGGTCTCTCTCAGACGTAAAAGCAATACTAGTTAAGCCACGCAGTAATTTATTCATTGGTTTACGAACCCATAGCCCGCAGGGACCATGTCAAGCCCACATGATCTTCCCAAGCGCCAGCTTTTGCATTTGGATCCGTGCTGGAGCCGAGGGGAGTAAACAGAGCATTCCCCGGGGACCGCACAGCTGCAGACGGGGCCAAGAGGCAGGTCAGCTCTGCAGCCCCTTCCTCGTCCCAGCGGTCCACCCACCGACGGAGCTGCCTCTTGGGTTGAGATCGAGTAGCTCGGGGCCCGCTGTAGCTCTTCCAAATCAAACATTATTGGTGCATGGATTTGCCTCCAAGCGCTGTCTGCATGTGTCACGTCGCTTTGCAGTGATTACTGGGGTGGGGTGGGGGATTTTGCTTGTCCAGATTTCCATCTGGTGTCAACTGATGGAAGCCAGTGGAGCTGCCTCCATTCGCTCCAGCTGCAGGTCTGGCCCTGTTTCTGGACTGGGATTGCCTCAGGCGTATTGTCAGTTTGCTGCAAAAAACTACATTTTTGGCTTTACTGGAATGGGGGAGAGGGAGCTGAGCTCTGAGGGGCCATAAATTATTATCTGGTGAGCCAACTTCTCTGAGGATTCACCAGGCCAGCAGACCCTTGCAACGCTTATGCACAGTAAAGACCCATTTCAGTAGTATCGTACAGATCCATCGGGGCCCAGGAGACTCGTGGACGTTGAGCCCCCAAAAAATCACTCAGTGCTTTAGGATCACAGACCTCCCAACAATAAGGTTTTATTTTCTGGCTGAAGAAAAGAGCCCGTAGCAAAAGGTTCCCGATTCACCCTGGTTCCTTGCACCCACACCCAGCTAGTTCCCATGAGCATTGGATCTGGCCTTGGCTGTGCAGCACCTTGACTTGTTAGCTGTGGTTGGATGCAAATCCTCTCCCAGCTCCAAAAACAGGAAGAAACCAAAGACATCCAGGTTTCCATAAAGTTACATGAGGATACAGCCCGGCCACTGCCAATGCAGAGATTCTTTCACAGTGACACGGTGCTTTATCTGGGCTTCTCAGAGGACCCAAACCAGCTCCATGTTTATACATCTGGCTTCGTTAGTGGCACCTAGACGGGGTTCCAACAATAATAATAACACGATGCTTTTAGCATTTACGTGGCACTTGACACGCTCTGGTTAATTCATCCTTTGACGAAATCCCACGGGGGAGCGGGGGGGAGACAAGTCTGAAATGAAGCTGCAGGAAGATCCAACTGCAACGTGGCTGGGGGAGAAACTTCCACATGCAGATCGAACAGGAAGGCACCTCACACCTAGGCTACATTGAGGGAATACTGGAAAAGCAGGAGACCGCTTCCTTGTTTATAGGCATTCCTGTAACGTTCATCACTCAGCAAAGCACCCAAGCGCCTGCCTCACAAGATGAAAAAAGCAACGTGTGGAGCCAGGTGTTAATGCACTGGCTGGACACGTGCCTTCCCCAGGGCACCCCACCACATCCAGGGAGGAGACTGCCAGACCAGCTACACATGCTGGCTGGCTGTTTTTGTGAACGTTTCTTGCACAGGGGGCAGGAGGATTGACAGGCGTGGAGACGGACTTCTTGCAATTATTTGGAAGAGGCTTAGCACAGGTGGCCCAGGCAATTCTTCCAGTCATTGCCTCACCAACTTCTCCAGTGCCTGCAGGGGTTAAAGCAGCCTGAGGACTGCGAGTCAGAGAGATAGTGGCCATGTCTACACATGCACATTTACTGCGCAGTAACCAAAAATTACCGCTCAGTACAGGTGTGCGTCTACATGTGCACACCCATACTGTGCAGTAACTAGGGTGCCTTATGCTGACTTGGGAGTAAATTTGCTACCTGCATCCTGCAGAAAGAAAATTTATGCCCAATTAGTTACTGCGCAGTAGCGCGCATATAGATGCATTACTGCGCAGTAACGCTGTTTGTGTGGACTGACTTGGGACTAACTTTACTCCCAAGTCAGTCCAATCTACTGCCCAAAACTTGAGCCTGGCCAGCCAGAGACACACTCCAGCTGCCATCCAGGCTCCATGCACCCAGATCACTACTGCTGCAGCTCCAGGAGGCCCCCAGGACCCCAGGTAAGGCTGCTGGGGCCAGCCCAGGTGCTGGCCCCAACCTCCCCTACCCCACCCAGGGCAACTTGCCACGCATCAGAGCGCATGCAGGGGCGTTCCTTGGGGAGGAACGGCCCAAATTTGCACCAAAGTTATTTGTCGCTGAGCAAATGCACGTTCCTGCTCATGGGGATGCACCCTGTGGGCCCTGGTCACCTACAACCTCCCCAGAACAGCAAAGCGGGAGCTCTCATCTTCCTGCTCAAGACACAACCTCCTGGCACTGGCACTAAGCAAGAATCTTCAATAAGCCATTAGCAGCATGGGATCTACTGCACCTGGGAAGCAGCTCAGATTTGATCCAAAATAGAAAGCAGTGGACCACCTTGATCGTCACATCGCATTGACCTGCACAATACAAATCAACAGGTATGTCCACAGTCCCATTGGGTGAAAGTGGCTCAGGGACAGATGCTTCACACCAGCCCTAGCTACCATTAAATATCTAACTGGAGGACTCAGGTGGTGCCCAGGCCTCGTGCTTGGTCATCTGCCCAGAAGTGTATTTCCCCACTTGAGGACAAGCCTCTCAGTTTGACACTTTGGCAGGCTACCATGCTTATCTCCAAGCCGTTTATTTGAGAATATGTTCTTTTGACATCCTTTAACACGCTTGGCCTTCTGAATTCAGGAGGGTGGCTTTAAATAAAAAATAAAAGGCAAACAAAACCAACAGTCTCCACTTAAAAGCCCTTTAAAGGCTTGGAGATGATTAATGTGTTTAAATTAGAAACCGTAGCTGTTTTAAGAGGAGACAAATACGAGATCAAGACTTCTGAGTGCAGAAACAGTACGAAGCCGTAAGTAAACAACCCTGACAAGTTTAGCACTCTCTTCGAGACGGGGCTCTGGATAGAGTACATGTGCTTCGTGTCACAGCTCCCGCTGTGATATTTAAGGAGGAAGTGTCAGGCTGACACCAAACAGCAATATACAATTGGCTTTTCTTTAGCAAAGGTCAGGCTGCACAGCACAAGCTAGGCCTGTTGGTTTTAAAAAGAGAGTGGTTTTAGTATAGCTTCTTTGCAGAAACGACCAGAACGCTGCCACCCACACACATTCGAAAAAGTCGATAAACCATTGGCATCCCCCAGGTTGGCACCAGGCATTTCTATGTGCTTGGCAGAGACAGCCAACGTACAAACTCTGCTGGCGTTCCCATCCAGACAGAAAGATCCTCTCAGAAATCCCCAGCACATGGAAATGTTGCAGTGCTGAGATCCCTCAAACTGCTGCTTGAAGAGTAATTGCTGTCCATTGCCAACTTCCCATTACAAACACAAGCAGGCATGTACAGCACCGCAGCTTTGCTCGAGGCCGCCTTTTGAAAAGTTCTTCTCATCCTGGACGGAAAACAAAGTTAATGAGATGGAGAGAAGCTGGCCTCCTTTGGCTCCTGGTGTTAATATGGCAAGGGTGCTCGCCATGAGATGTGCACTTTGCAAAGACCGGCCGAGTGCCAGAGCGCAGGACTAGGAGATAATAGAAACGGCAGGTCACTGTTTTGGGATTTACTTTCCTAAGGGGAAATACTGGGTGTGTCTACACGTGCATTTAAGCCAGTTTAAATTTACTGCACAGTAAGCAGGAATAGGCTGGCATCTACATGTGCAGGCATTAAAGCGCATTAACACAGTGTTACTGCACAGTAAGGTGTCTACATGTGCGTTACTGTGTAGTAACTAATTGGGCATAAATTTGACACCTGCATGATGCAGGCATCAAATGTATGCTCAAGTCGATATAACTAGCCATATTTACTGTGCAGTACAGGTGCGCACATGTAGACGCATGCCTGTACTGCGCAGGAATTTTGGTTCCTGCTCAGTAAATGCACACGTGTAGATGCTCCCGCTGTGTCGCAACCTGCCCCCCAACACACTTTTTTTTTTACGGCTTCGTATCAATAGGATGAGAGAGTCACAGTGGTACCTCAAGGGCCCGTCCCCCGAGATGATCTCACAACTGTGACTTTTGGGTTAAAACAAGAAGCAAAAAGCTGTTGAGAAGGAAGCAGTGTTGTAGGATTTCGAGACAGAGAGTCTGCATCACGGCACGAGACCCTCTCCTCTGCAGGGCAAGCGATCACCACCAGCGCTTGGCCTACTTTTTTTTTCTTTTTAACCTTAACATAACCCAGGCAGGGATGGATATAACACCGCGTTTTTTACGCGGTGTCAATGGGGAAACCAACGGATGCCCTTTTTTTTTGGCTGTAGACCAGGCCAAATTTTCCAAAGCACGGTTGGCAGGTGAAATACTTCAGAAGAAAAGGGAGGAGGAGAAATAGCTGGAGGTTTTCCGACACATATGAGAAAAGCACTTTGATTCTTGGAAGGTTTCAGGCAATGCAAAGTCTCTCCAGCCTGCTTCCTTTGACCAGGATGGCACCGATCTTGTACAACCCTTCCAAAGGATCTTCAAAAGGAGACAGGCTGCACACCTTGCTGGGTTATTTGACCCCAGAGGTCTTTCCTGCCTAGAGCAGAGGGGCTGGACCCGATGATCCCTTCCAGCCCTAAACTTGCGTGAATGTGTGCAACCCCAAACAGTGGCTGTCCACTTTGCTTCATAATCACGGACTAGGCTATGAAAACCCAAGCATGTATCTCGAGTCCCTACTGCCTCATTGCACCCCGGTACAATGATGCAGTCATGTACTTGGACCGCATCTGTTTTAGTGGCTCCGTCTGCTATGAACATTACCAACGCCGTGCTCAGTAACCTCTTCCAATACTGCCTTTGAAACTTGAAACCCATGTTCCTTATGAGCATTTAAAGAACTCTTTGCCTGCGTTTCATCCAGAAAAAAGGATCAAGAGCTGTTCCCATCCACAAAAATCTCTCACTACACCTGTCAGTCCATTTGACCTCGTATGGTGATGCATTTCAGAAGTCCAAACTGCTGGATGCATCACAGACTATCCATCAATCCTACCAGACCTCTAGCTTGGTAGGACCGATGGATGGTCTGCGATGCATCCAGCATCTGATTTGTTGGCAAAGAGACTCGTGATTGAAGAAGAGCTCTCCCAAAGGATGCCTAAACACATCCACGAGCCCTGATTGCTTTTTCCTCTAGACCAATGCGGCTACAACCTGGATAACTTGAGGAAGCATTTGATCTAAGCATAGAAACCCCCCTGGAAGCTCAAAAAAACAGGAAGGGAAAACTATGCGCTTGCCTTTGAAGAACGTGCAGATTTCAGGAAATCCTGGCATTGCTTTCCCAATAGAGCAACTTCCTGCAAACAGCCTCGTGGGAACAGGCTTAAGAAAGCCCAGGAACATGTGTGCACCCATGTGCAACATGATGAAAGAGGCTTATACAGATGCCTCTTGTTGTGTGGCATGAATTAATGCGGAGGTGGCTTTCGGCTTTCATAACACATCAGACAGCGCCCAAAGCAAAACGATGCATCGGACTTTCTGCTGAAAGACTCACAGTAAGTTCAGCGGGCCATTTAGCAGGTGACTGTCACCTCAAACAACACGGGATATTCGGAAAACAGGAAATAAGCCAGGGCAATGCTGTTCATAATCCCGCGTATGTTCAAACACTTTGACAGCTAGATAAATAGACTGTTTAATTAAACCAACAAGTCATCATTTATTTTCACATCACAATAGGTTAAATGACTTTTTATTCCCATTTTCCATATCAACAGAGCAGAGTTTTTTGGGTAATAAAAGCTAAACTCTAATTAACAGCTGGTGTGGTTGTACTTGGCAGCGTTGCGAGTAATTCAGTACAAAGCAAACACATTTACTATAAATGGCTTTTGATTGTGGAAACCAAGGTAATAGAGGCGACGCAAGCCGGTGCCAGCTAACGTCTGTTTATTATTTCTGAGGAGTTCCGACATGGCCGAGGTGAAAGTGCTCGTTGTAGTCGTCAGGAAGATGGGAAGTGGTAAAACATTTAAATCAGGCCTGATTTGTATGATAAATAAGCAGTGGAATCCATATGGTGTCCTTCAATTAGCTACTAAGCGCCTATCAAGGATGCTAGACAAAGCTCCCCTCAGCGGGGACACGCATTACTTGTTTCAGGGTAAAAGGTCCTACTTTTCTGAACTTCCAGCTGAGAAAGTCAAACAAGTGGCCCATTGATGCCTCCAGATTGCCCACGGACTTCCCCCGCCGACATGGGCGATGAGCCTTGCACACAGCGCCTTTTCATCCAGCGTTCACAGGGCGCTTTACAAACTCATCGAGCTTCACAACAGCGATAGCAGCAGCCCTGTTCTCCCTCCAAGGCATTCACGGAGCCTAAACCACTTAAACCACCCCCGGGGGGTGGCAGAGCGGGGTATACAAGCCAGGGAGCCATGCTGTCTGATCCCTTTCTCTAACCCTCTTTTATTCTAACAGAAAACCAACGGCATTGCATGTGCTGCTAGAAAGCAACTTGCTGTTGTTTCTGCTGACGAGGAAGGAGGGCGAGGAGTGTCATCACGGGAGGATAAACGGTATTCCCTTCCCCTCCCCCTGCCGCACCCGTTCAACCTGCCAGCAGCACCATTTGTGCTGTTCCCCGCACCGCGAAGCCAATCCAACCCTGAGGTTTCTCTGGGCTCCCCAGCAGCTACGTCCGCTGATTTAATATACGACATCGACCACCGCTTGGGGATCAATGTGAGCCACTTCCATGTAATGATCCCTAGTAACGTCTCCAATGGCCCAGAGCTCCCAAATCGACAAAAATGCCAAACGATAAAGATAGGGACCTGTTTTTGTCATACAAAAGAAGACTTGCACTTGAAGTCTGGGGCTGTAAAACAAATATTTAAAACCACTCTCTCACGCTCCAGTTACTGGTTTGTTATTTAAATGGCTTCCCGGGTGATTTAAATACCGGGGTTAGCCTCCATGCCCTGATACAGACCTGGGTTTTCAATGGGACGGTCTGCTCCTGCCATGCAGACAGCATCGCAGGCTCCAGGCTCTGACAAAGGAAAAACTGGGTTGCTAAAGAGGAATTGCGCCTCCCATGAGCTTTTCTGCCCCTGCCCCAACTTGTTTAAATGTCATTTTCCCGATTAGATGCCAGAGGAGTTTAACACATCAGAAAGGAGAGCGACTTCATTTATTCTGAGGTGTAAACCAACTTTGACCTTCCAATTAAGCTTGTAATGCTCAAGAGGTCCCTCCCAGCCCCTAACATCCACGAACAGGAATGAGCCAGATCATTTTTTATTTATTTAATGCCAGTGAATTTGATTTTGGTGTAGTTTCTTCTCTTCAAATGGTTTTCTTTGAAAATGTATTCTTGGGGCTACAGCTTCAAGGCTGCTAGGGTCACTCCAGGGTTATTCCTCTTCTATCCAGTAGCTCATGCACCTTAGCCAGGAGGGCTCTGTAACCCCCTAGCCGGCGGGTATTCGGGCATGGGGCTCTCCCTGTCTCTCCTGGGGATGCCATGCTATGATTCATGCAATGCAGATCATTTATTGGGGCACAGGCTGGGATCGGGGCCCTCCTCTTCTCCAGGAGGCTAGAAGGTCATGGTCTCTCACGTCCCGGCTTAGAGGTCAGATTAATATTCCAAGCAAAGAGGACCCTGAAGGGATACAGCGGTCCCTTCCTCTGGACCTGGGACCAGGACCCTCTTCCTTACATCCTTTCAGTGCATTTTAACTCCCCTTGGAGCAGCAGGACATTGGCCACCGTTGTCTCCGTCCTCCACCCTAGCCTGCCATAGGTACTCAGCCTTGCAGTCGTGCGATAGGGCTGAGTGTGTGGTTTTGGTAACAGATTAGCCAAGGACGGTTTGGATAGGGATGATCCTGCCTGGAGCAGGGGGGATGGCCTTGAAAGATCCCTCCCAACACTTCTTTTCTAGCATCCCATGAAACCCACCTCGGGCACCCTGTGCCAGATGGCTACTGGGGTCCCCTGAGAGATGGGTTATGAACTATGGGAGCTTTGGGTTCAATTCTGCTCCAACTCAAGCAGACATTGGACCTGAACTCGAGTCTCCCATCGCACAGGTGAGTGCTCTACCCACTGGGTAGCACGGCCCCCCTCAATCTTCCCTGCTCTGCTTCGCACGTGATATAAATATTTATCGAGCAAAAGAGAGGACTTTCTAGCCTCAGGGCCCCCTGGGTTCCAGTCTTTTCTCCAATTAGTACTTAATTATTTATGGACCGTACAACAGCATCTAAACGACCCAACCCAGAGTATCCTTGACCATAGCGGCCTGAGAAATCTCACGGGAGACGTGGATGCAAATCCCCTCCTGGGTACAGCGGGATGACACATCCTCTTCCTACACGGGGAGTCTAGATTGTCACTCCCCTTGCTTTTTCTTGCAAGTACTTGAAAATCAACCGTTCTGTTTGGGGCTGAATAAAACATTTTGTTCTGTATGAACATTTCTCTCTTTTTTAAGATCAGGAAGAATTAACCAAAAAAAAAAAAAAAAAAAATACATTGCATTTTTTTTTTCAGTTCAGCTTTTCAACCAAACGCCAAGTCTTCCCACGGCCCCATGCCAGATTCGAGCATACAGCCTTCCACGCTATCGCACAGCCCCCTACCACTTGAACTACAGGAGCAGCTACATTATTAGCAGGCAAAGATACTAATCTGTTATCCAATAATAAACCTGGCAGGAGAAAAGAGTACGGCATACTGTGCCAGCATGTGTTACACTAGCAGAAGTACGTCTCCTTGTTTTAGTTGTGTTACTTGGCAAGTCTCCAGTGTATGGAGAGCTCTGCTTATTAAACAAGAACTTCAACCTAAGTAATCTGCTCTTGAACACAAGGCAGAAAGAAGACAGGGAACTTTCCTTTGCATTTGGAGGAAAAAAAAAAAAATCTATCAGCGTTTACCGAGCAGGATATTAGCTGCTATTCAAGGAGATCATGCATGCCAATCTCTCTCTAGCCTGGCTTGTATTTTTTTTCCTGGCTTCCCATACAGCGTCCCACCTGTGAGCAGCACAACTCAGCAGAGAAAAGCCATCTGAGAGCTGTCGCACACCTTTCCTGGAGGGCTAGCTGTGCAAACCTGTTTGCACACACACCGTCCTCTAATGCATAGCGAGGGAACAATCAAAGCACCAACTGAAGTCGCCCCAGCCGGGGGTTTGCCTGCTCCGTCCTATGCCGTCTTGGCATGGAGCATAACCTTCCCAAAAGCACGGTCTCCTCTCAGCCTATGGCTGCAAGCCTTCTCCTCCTGGCTACCTGCCCAGCGAGGGGGAGCGAGCCGAGCTAGACGTGACCTTTTCGTTCCTAGGTATCACCCCTGCAGCATCTCTCACTTACTACGGTGGGAAAAGTTGTCTTGACATTAAAGCAATCCCTCTGGGGACGACGATGGAAGCGTCCACCTTGCACGTGCAGGTACAAAGCTTGCAGGATAACAAGACGTAACCTTTACAGGAACACCCCTTCCCCCGCCCCCCAAAATAAAAAATTGAGCCATGCAAATTGAAAACAATCCAGTGTCGCTTACCGGTTGGTATAACCAGAGGAATTGCAACGGAGCCGGCACTTGCTGTTCGTCCTGTTAAAAAATAAAAAGGATATATTTAAAGCTTTAAAAGATTGTTTTTCCCCCTGTGGCATTAAAATCCTTGCTGACGTCTCTCAAACGCATTATAAAACAAGGGAATTGCTCGCATAGTGGTGCACAGACCTGGGTGAACGCAATCATGGATTGCCAAATTCTTGCCCAGGATTCATTTTGCTCCTGTCAGGAGACCGGTCCCAGTGTAGGACAGAGCGTGCTTTACCGGGGACATCAGTTCATAAATCCTAGCAAATACCTCTATAGGAATGACTTGGCAACCAGACAGGACCTACTACCTGGCCCATAATAGCTATTTAAATGGGTCTGACACCCCCAACACACACCCAGAGTGCCTTGTTCACAACAGTTGCAGCAACATTGAATATTGCGTGCAAACCCCACCACCAGGTAGCTAGGTTTGTATTTACGATCCTCCCTCCATGAATACATCCTTTTGTCTCTCTGGCCAATGGGAAGCATTTTAATCTCCCCGGCAGCAGTATCTGGTTCAAAATATTCGTTATACTGCTAATAAGGAGCTGCACTTCATTAGGCCTTTCAAAAAAAGAGCCTAAAAGCAGGTCATGGATCTTAATGCAGGAGGGTTTTAATATGATCCTCTTTAGCCATGAGCATCCCAGGTCCGGGGCAGGTTGCATCCTGCACAGTCCGTTGGTTTTGGAGAGGCAGGGCTGGCTAGGGAAGAAGGGATTATAGTCTAGGCTTGATTTCAGCTATATATAGAATATGTTGTAGCACACATGCAATTGTGGTCGTTACACATTCACATTAGCCATGCCGTTGGAGAGCGAGGTTTTGCTCGCTCAGAAGGCATCCTTCCCAAAACTTGGGCCGCAAAACCCCGCTCGACCCAAGACAGCGAGACACAGAAGGCTTCCAGAGCGCCGGCGCGTATCCAGTTGCACGCGGCGTTATTTGATCACGAGGTTTTGGTTTCCAAACCCAACGTGAAAACGACTGGGCATCGCGCACGGCGCATGGTTTCCCGTGTCGCAAGTCCTGGAAAGCGTCCAGGCCCAACTGATTCTAGGAAACTTATTGGAGAAGAACAACAAGGTTGTGGGGGAAAGTAATGGCTGGGCTGCGCCTTCGAGTCATGTGTCTGGAGAGCGGGGAAAGCCAGATCCTGCAACTGATCCGCTTGGCCCGCGCGGCTGCCAAAGGCGAGCGGGCCAAGAACGCAAGAGGCTTGTCATCACAGCTGGTGTGGGAAGCAGCCGAGCGCGGAGCTGGGGCTCCCCAGAGGCTTTGCTACAGCCGACTCCTTGCATGGGGTGAGAGAAGCCTCTCGTCCTGGCTCTCCCCCCAGACCTTCCTCCCTTCCCGACTGCAGACGACGCTGCCCGTGTTTCTATCGGCCTCGCTCGTGCCCTGCCGCGCCTCGCACTCGGACCCTGCTGCAGAAGCAAGCTTCAACCCACAACAGCTTGCACTATTTTAGTTAGTCTCCAAGGTGCAAAACTGCTTTGCCTTCCTTCTCCTCGGGCATGGCAGTGCATGGGGCACCTCTCTGCTCCTCAGCTCGCAGAGGGGTTGCAAACTTGGTGTCCCGGGAAGAGAGCGAGGAAACCACACGGGGTTGCTAGCTTCTCAGCAAGGAGGGGCATATGCCCCCCCCGGATAACGGAACAAACCCAGAAGTTGGCAATGCCAGCCTCCAAGAGGGGATTGACCCTCAGCTTAGCCAGGAGGAGCTGCTCACCTTGCACCCACCTTGCTCACGCCACCCCCTGCCTGCTCCCACCAGACTGGCTGAGCTGGGGAAGGGAGCCAGCTTTTAAAGGCTCCTGGCTCCTCCCCCTTCCAGCTCCTCCAATCCCAATTGCTTTCGTAAATCATCCTTGGTCAAAGCCAGGCCCCCTCCTTTGCAAATCCTCTGCTCCGGGCTGCCCTAGCCCAGCGCCCTTGGAGCAATCAGGGCAGAGGTGCAACGCCCGGTGCCTTAGGAGGACATCTTTGCACCAGGGCTCTTCCCAAGCAGCTGCTTAGCTCCAAGCCTGCTTCCTTCCAGGGACCCACAGCAGGAAATCGTCCCAGGCAGAGGGACCCCACTGGGGCAGGCAGAGTTTAACCCTCCTGTTAAACCCATTCCTAACCCAGCTCTCCCCAGGGCTACGGTGGTGCAGCCAGGAAGGGAAGCAAGCTGCCTTACTCCAGCTCAGTCTCCACCACCCTCTGCAAAACCCACTTCAAAGCTGCTGCCCCCAAAGGAGCACTTTTCTTCCCATCCCTGCAGAGCCAGGTGCAAATCCCCCCTGCTTTTTCTGTCCTGCTCGGCAAGCTTCAGCTTCTCTCTTTGTCCTTCGGCGCTTGGTTTGGGCTCTGCTCATGAGCAAAAAACAAAATTAAAAAAGGCAAGTAAGGGCTTTATAGCTGGGAGAGATGAATAGACTATATAAGAGCAAGGCCAGGTTTTTAGGACGAGTGACATCCTTTTTATTTATTGAGAAAGCCCAGCCGGGGAGGGGGAAAAATACTCCACCTTTCCTTGGGTGACCTTTAGCTCCATCTCTCGTTAGCACGGAAAAAGCACAGGGGGAGAGGAGAAAAACACAATGTCCTAAAGCAAACACCAAGGACAAGCTTGATGAGAGCATTTAAGCAGTTATTAGAGAGTGTTTGATTGCAAGGCTTGTAGGAGCACCACGAAACATGTGATGTTTGTTTTAACAGCACTTAGCAGCTGTCCTGTTAAGGAAAAGAACAAAGTGTAGGTGTTATAAAGTCAATATTTTTACAAGGAGGAGTGTGACAAAGGTCCAACCCGCTGCAGTTAAATGAAATCGCTTTCTTGCTGGGTTTATACAGCTTAGCTGAAGTTTATATTATTTCCCCCAGATTACTTTTCCAGATGTGTGTGTCAGAAGAGATTAAGATCACAGAAGCAACACGATTATTTCCACTGATGAGATTAATTTCCTCGCCGCCCCACTCAAGAAAAGATGGGTTTGGGGTGGGAATTATCCTTCAAATGCTCCTAAAATGCATCCTGCTCGTCGTTAGCCAGGAGGTGAATTCACCTGGAAACCCCCAACAAAACGAAGCTGCTGCTTTCCGAGTTGGAGCAGCCTTTAATATGAAGCTTTGAAAAAAAAAATCATCATTTTTGGGGCAATTGGACCACGAGAAAGTGATTGCTTCTTCTAGCTTCCAATAATGCATCCAGCGAGGGCCTGGCAGGCTGGTAGCTCTCTCCATCGTTGCTAGCCCAGGGAAGCAATTTTAATTAAAAGTTTGGGTTGCGATTGCCCAAAACTAGAAAAGCGCTCGCTGATGGAGTTGTCGGGTTTTGACTAAAAATCTAAAGGTGCAGAAAATGCACGTGGGAGAGGCGGTATTTCAAATAAACAGGCATTTTCCATCAAAAGCAAGCTGCCAGGGGGTTTCCAACCCATTCTGGCAGAGGGGAGGCTGTGGGTCTATGCAGCCTCTCTGTTTCTGGGGGGCAAAAAAAGACTCGGGTCCCATGGATACATCTGTTTCCCCAGCTCCTTGGATTTAGCCCCAAATGAACATGTGTTCATGCAGAAGACTAGGAACAGGCCTTATTTCCTCGTTTCCTGCTTGGGAGCGGCATCTCCAAACCTCAGCGTTTCAAATTCTCCTCTGACTTTGCACTCACAGATTTGTGTTTCCAGTGTATACAGTAGGGGTGGATTAACTTGATCCTTATTGCAGTTATTAACCTGGGCTTCTGAGGATGCTGAAGGTAAATGAATAACTCTTGGCTCCGTAGGCAACGAGCAGGAAAAACACGATATCGACGCCTGCGCTCTGCAGTAAATGATTGCACTGCCATGTGTGCAGTATAAGCGCCACTTGGATTTGTCACTCAGAAACAAAATTCCCAGGTGTTCCCGTATGCACACATATACGTGCACACACTGATGCAGCGGGCAGATGCACCAGAGACCGCCGGAAACCAAGCCCTGGATCCAAACAGCTGCTGATCATAGGTTTGGAGATCCAGAGCCACATTTTCCAAACGACCTCTCGCTTTATATCGGCCTGAACTGAAACACTGCTCTGACAGCAGGGGGGTAGAAGTCCAGACCTGGCCGTGAACACTGCAGCTTGATCCCAGCCCTACTATATTCCCCAATCTGGAAATACCGATAACGAAATATGAGTTTTCCTTTGAATTTCATTTTAACGAGAGAGACAAATGCACGTGGATTCCCTAAACTGGCGTGTGCACACATGCTTTCGCTTCTCCAAGCTGCACGGTCTCGTCTGATATATAAATCCCATCGCTGACTCCAGAGTTCAATTAGCAACTCGCTACCTTGGATGCCACAGAGCTAGCTTAAAAATAGTAAACGGCGGCTAGGCTCCCGTGTTTCTAAGATGCCGCAGCTCCGATTTAAACAAGGCCAGACCCACACACACACACACACACACACACACACCCCCACACCCCTCCCTGCTCACGGAGTGTATCACTTGCTCGTCTCATCCGGGCTGAGCTGTGCTTTAATGCCATCCTGGTCTCCAGGCTGCCTCGGTAAATAGCATCTCTGCCGTGTGTACAGAGCTAATGTTGACATTCTGTTATAAATGGGAATGTCAATATGATAAAGTTAATTACTTATTATTTGGAATCTAATTTGCATCCAAGGTTGAATTCATTAATAAGCAGAACCTGTGTTTGACCAAGTGGCTTCCCCTTCGCACCTGAAGACCCAGTGCTAGTTAATGCACTGGCCTCAACTCGCACTTGGTCCGGCGGCCCGCAGCAGTGATTATGAAGGGAGCAAACAGAGCCGCGTGTTTAAACCTCACCTTTAGGAGACGCGGGAACGCCACTGCTGAAAGCATTAACGGGCTGGAGCTGGGAAGTCCCAGGGCAGTAACGGGGGCGGATAGTCCCATTCAAGTCAATATTGATACTGCGATTTTTCGTGCAAATTTCTTAACATGCCCGAGGCAATCGGGACGTGCAGTAGAGATGGTATCTTTTATTAGACCAACAAGATTTTTGCAAAAAAAATTTTTTATTTTTTTACCTGGATACCCTTAACCTGCCCGAGGAATTACGTTGTCACCTGCCAGAAAGAAATGACTGATTCTGCTCCCATTTCAAGGCCGGGGCAAAACTCAGCCTTGATCGACAGCAGGGCAACATCAGGCCTGTTTTATTCTGCAGTTTAGTGGACTGGATCATGCTTGGAAAAGAAGCTGCTTTACAAAAGTAAGGCCCCTCCCAGCACTGCATCCTCACCGTCCTTGTCTATGTGCACCTGTTCCTAAAGCACCTGGGCTGGTGTATTCGCACCACGCCGCATGTAAAAGGGATGGCTGGCGACACACCCGAGTCAAAGCGACTTACAGAATCGGAGGGTTGCAGGGACGCGGGACCCCTCGCCCTACCCCCTGCACAGCTATTGGCTTCATTGCTCCTAAACCACCGCAGACGGATGCAGCTCCAGCCTTGCTCTGAACATCCCCAGGCGGCTCGTTCCACTGTCCCGCGGGTCTTACCCCTAGGAAGTTTTCCCTGAGATTGGATCTCAATCTGCTTTGCTGCAATTTAAACCCATTGCCTTATGCCCTGCCCTCAGTGGCCAGGGAGAACAGTGCTTCTCTCTCTCCTTTAGGGCAAACTTTCAAATGTGTGAAAACTACTATTCTGTCCCACCCCCCCGTCTGCCCCCTTCATCTCCTTTTCTCCAGGATGAACATACCTAGCTCCCACAGTCTCTCCCTGGACAGCTTGCAAGACTCCCCGGTGCTGCTCAGCCGTTTGAAGCCACAGAGATGGTTAAGATCCTCTCATTTAACCTCTTTCTGTCCATTTTGCAGATGGAAAATGAAGTCAGAGAGGCCCAGACCAGTGGGCACCCAACTCCCGTTGGTTTCATTTGAAATACTGTAGAGGATCCATCCGGGTTGGAAAGATGAAAGCCACTTGCCCAAAGTCGGGCAGGAAAGCTACAGCAGAGCCAAGCCCAGGTGCCCTGGACGCGGACCAGGCCACGACCACGAGACTGGGCTCCTTTCTCTCCAGCTGCTAACACCTAAGCACGTCCTAATGGGTGCATTTCCCCACAAAGCCTCCTGGGCTCCTCACATGCAAAGACTGGACTAACAGGAGTGCCCTCATCAAACAAAGCATGGTCCTGGGAAGCCTCCTCCCAGCACTAATGCACAGGCCTCAATTTCAAGAAAAAGAAGAGGTTTGTCCTGCAGGTGGGTGGATGGGGGGAAGCCTGCAGAAGGTGCTGGCAATGTGCAACCCCCTGGGCTATGCGATCACTTAAAATCTGAGGCAGGATAATAACATTTGAATGTGCTAGCTAGGGTCGCAAGCCAGTTCCCAGAGGGTTGCAGGCATGGATAAGGCAGCGGTGTCTGCTCTCCTGCCCTGCCCAGGCTGCGGTGCTGCACATGGTGCAGCACGTGGCGCAGCAACGATGTACCGCTCTAAGGTGGCAACGGTGCAGAAGAGTGCCTCCCATGGCACGATACCACCAGCCTTTAACCAGGTACTCCCAGCAGGCTGGATAAGCTTGCCCAGGAAAAGCCACCCCCTGCCCCTAGTTCACCTCCAACCACTGTGCCAAGTGGCTGCCACGGAGCAGCAGGACATGGGCAGGTAAATCCTTCCCCCCCCCTCCCAGCACAACCTACAGCTGCAGCGTCGCCCACAGCTGGGACAGCAGCAGCACAGACTAAGCCTTTGCCCTTCTCTGCAGCCCAGGGACCAGACGACGGAGGCTAGCTCAGGAAACTCTCGGGCGCCCAGCTAAGCCAGGTCACGGTTGCTTGGTCCTTGCAACCTGTTGCAAAGGGCCAAGACCTGCTGGCTGGTGGGCGAGCTGCCGCGGGCAGGGTCTCCTTGGGGAACCTCAAATCAGAGACCCTGGAGGAGCAGCAGCTAGAGTCAAAGGCCTGGGCTGATCATGCATTAGCTCATCCTTCCTTAACGAGTGCCAGGTTTATGGCTCCCGGGATCATCAACTGCGGGTTGCAAAGCTGCCTAGCTCCCTGCTAAAGTGGCAGATCAGGGCTTCCAAGGATCAGCTGTGCCCAGATCAATAGCAAGAGATTTTCTTCCTTAATCCGTCTGCATTAGGAAAGGCTTTGCAATAAAAGCCGTCTCCAAAGCCAGTGGATGCTCGAGCCAGTCCTCTGCAGGCACCGGGGCTCCCAGGGGAGAAGCAATGGGGCTATTGCCATCGATTGATCCCCCCCAGGGTGGGGGAAGGGACAGAGCAGCCCCTTGGTGCCCCCCAGAAAAGTCCTCCACCCCCCTGCCCGCCGCCGCAGCAGCCTACGTACGGGCTGCGCTCCCAGATCTGATCCAGCACGAATAGCTCTCCAAGGACACTGGTATCAAAGAGGGTGGCAAGCAGCAAGTTAATCCTTCTGGCCTTTAGGGCCGGGCATCTCCTTACAACTCAAAATAGCGGAGAAAAACCCTGCACCTAGATGCAACCCTGCGTATGACGCAGCAGGGAGAAAGGACCCTTCTTCACCCATCCCAGGTCTCCCATCTGCCTGCGGAGCATCCTAAGAGCGGGGGTCATTTGCAATGTCCGGGGGCTGGCAGGTTGATGCAAGAGGGAGCTGCCCCTCTCCCTGCATCACGCAGGTAAGAACAGGAACAATTCGAGTCCCCTCTTCCCGAGCCGTTCGAGCTCTGCATGGAGATGCACGATCCGTCTCCCTGCATCAGCTGCAAGCCGAGCTCTTGCTCCCTTGCTGGGGGCAATGGGAAATGAGGATGCATGAGAGGCCGAGGAATGACCCTCAGATTCATGCCTGGGCAGCTTCCTGGAAGGAGACAAGGTAGCTTGTCCAGCCTTCCCCTTCCCCAAAGGCTCTTGCAAGAGTCCGTCCGTGCAATGGTTTTTGGAGGAGGCGGTCGCGAGGCTGTCCCCCTCGCTGCCCCACTTAGCCCTGAGCCAGGAGAGGCGAGGGCCACCCACTCCCAGCAGCTGCAATGCGAGTTCAGGACAGGCCAGGGGCATTTTTAGCAAAGGCCTCGGTGGCTTTAATCAGTGTTTCAGCGCCATCTACCGCACAGCCGGCAATTCAGCAAACGGCTCCTGCATTTGATGGCTGGGGTTTGGGCACCAGGTAGGGCAGCAGCATCCCTGTCCGCAGCCCATGCACAGCGGGGAAGCGCCTGGGATCACTCGCCACTGCCTTGTGGAGCCAAGCTGACACGACTTGAGGCCCCCAAAACCATGCTCTCCCTAAGGAAAGCTATTTCTAGCACGCGGACAAGGGACGTGGAAACCGCAGTGTCTTGCTCAGCGCCGGTAAGGATGCAGGGCCCATTTCAGCACCTGCGCCCCAAGGAGGGGGTTGCAGCATCGGCCTCTCGGATTGAGACCGGCGCAAGAGAAGCAGCAGTCGGACCATTCTGCAAAGTGCTTGAGCCCGGCTCGTGCCTCTGGAAACAGCGCAGGGCTCACGAGCTGCTGCTAAATACACTGGGATCCTAGGAGAAGAGGCGAGGGGTGGAAACTTGGCGCCGACCCCCTCTTCTAAGTACCCATTTATGTCATTTCTCCGGCTTTCGGCTCCAGGATGCTTCTCCCTTGTCAGCAATAGACAATCAAACACCCGGAGCTAATGTTTATGCATGAGAGATTGCTGATGCAATCTACTGACAGGTACTACTTACTTAAAGCATCCATCCATTTAATCATCCAGAAGTGTGCAAAATAATACTAGGATGAGGGTTTCATCCCTCTCTGGGAATCGCGCTTTACTGACTCCGGGCTGCTCTTCATCAAAAAAAAAAGAGAAGGAAGAAAAACAGAGGTGGGGAGGAGGAGAGAGCAGCACTAATGATAGTTTAAAAATACATCCAGCGCCTAAAGATACAGAACAAACAGAAGGAGCAAGAGAAGGAAGCGGTGTTAGAACTAAACAGTTAAAAACAGGATTTCTTTCCCCCGCGGCTAATTAAAATGTTCTGAATTGCAGATTAAGTCATTGGCTTGACACTGTCGCTTCCAGCAAAGGGGACTCGGGGAGTCCTCCAGGTTTCCTCTGTGGAGGGCGAACCCCAAAAGATGCGGCCTCCCGTGCGAGGCCCCGCACATCGAATCAGCTGTCGGGGAGCGGGACCCGGTATCGTCCCTGGCTGCAGAGGAGGTCCTAGACTACACGCCCTGATCTCGGGCAAGGAAGTTGAGTTTTCCAAGGAAAAACGCTTTATTTAAGAACCCAGCAGCCTTTCATATGCCTCTGCTCCAAGCAGCGGATGAAAGGCGTCAAAGGCCGGGTCACTCGCAGATGGGTGGGGTTTTTTTGAACAGCAGATGACCCCGTATCGAGCTCAAGCTAAGAGACGCAGGGCAGAAGAGGTTCCCCGCTTACCTGGAGTCCGGCAGCAGAATGAGGATTTCACCGTGAGCGTTTGCACCTGTCCCTTGATTGCAGCCACTGCCGAGGAGTCGCAGGTGCCGGAAATCTTTCACCCCAGAGTTCACAAGCTGGCCCCAGGCCCTGCAAGCGTGCAGATGGGTTCTCACAACCAGTTGCAAGCTCGGTGAGAGCTGGGAAACGGGCTGCGAGTGCAAGGACTGGGATGAAGCCTAGGTATGAGGAGAGCGTGACGGGGCAAGGAGGGGAGCATAGGAAGAGGGTATGGCCCCCATCGCACGGGGAGAGCCGAGCTCCCCGGAGCAGGGAAGCGGAGCTCAAAGCCGAGCCGTGCCACCATGGCTTCCAAGTCCCTGCAGTCAAAATCCACCACTCTGGTCCTGGGGGATGAACTGGAGCCGTTCAATCACACCCCCTGCACTGCCCGTATCCAGCCCTCTTGCACACAGTGGACCCATTTTACAGATGGAGAGACTGAGGCACCAAGAGGAACCGAGTCTCACCACCCCCCGAGCCAGGAACAGGACCCAGGCTCCTAGGTCCTGGCCTAGTGGTAGCTCTTCAGACCTACTCAGCTCCCCCCCTCTCCCCGCCACGTGGCTGGGGGTACAGAGAACGCATCCGCATAAGTGACACGCTGCATGGGAGATCTGCCCCAGATCCTCAGTGCAGCCGGGGAGCGGCTGGGTCACCCCGGGAGGATGTTGCAAAAAGGCAGGGAGCCGGGCACCTGGAGGGCAGCGGTTTCGCTGGGCTCAGCGCAGCCCCGTGTCCTGCCAGTCACAAAACCCATCCTCCTGCTTTGGCAAAGCTCTGCCCCGAGAGCAGACCAGAGGCCTGGGAGATGGTGGCACCCCCTGGCAAAGCCCGCACGGGGAAGGAGACAATAGCGCCTCCAGGGCTGGAAGTCGACAGCCGAGGTTCGAGCCTCCTGCTTTTCATTACGGGCGGCCAGCGAGGCCAAGCAATGCAGAGCCCGGTCCCCTCACCCTGGGGCTCTCCGACACGAGGACGCTCGAACTCCCCCATGCCTTGACTTGTTTAAATCACAGATGAAACTAGTGGAGAAGCAAAAAGCCAACACCTTTCAATCGACAACTGGAAAATGAAGTCTTGAGCCTAACAAGGCCCATGCAGCGAGTTGGAGAAACCCTCCCTACTTGATTGTAGGGCGCGTGGCAGGCGATGGAGCCAGACATGACAACTCTTCCCACCTTCCTCTCCCTCAACCAAAACACAGGGGCAGGGGACAGGCAGGAGGGAAATCCAGGTTAAACCAACCATTCGCCAGCACGAAGCCTGGTGCAAATTTTTGGCTTTCCCTCAACTGTCCGCGGAAGAGATGACGACGCAGCCCCACTGGGCGTTAAGACACTAGCAGACGTTGGCCTGTGCTTTGAGGTAGGCACGAGCAAGCTCTTCCAAGGGAAAGGGGGAGATGAGCCAGCCCCCGGGCCCTGTTCCTCACCCACTTTCTTGTGCTAAGGGCGTTTCTTCCAGATACGCTTACAGCACAGCAATGGCATTCAGCCCCCAATTCAGGCATTTTTCCACCCGAGAGCATCAGCGCATGCAATCTCCTGCTGCCCGCGCCTGTTTGCTTAAACGTTTCCCGCTGAATGTCAACGGAGACCAACGCAAGACGAGTAAACACCGATCCCCACAATAAGTGCCAAGGCTTGTTAGCAGAGCAAATTGTGTGCTTAGCCGAGTCTTAGAGGAATCGTTGCTGGGTAAACACTGCCAACGGGGCCGCGCACTAGAGTAAATAAAGGAAGAAAAGGAGCAGACATGAACGGTGACTTCACTGGAATGCCATTCCCCCACCGAGGAGGCGAGCAGCCCGCACGCTGCAGGAGGTAAAGCGAGGGAAATGAGGGCAGATCCAGGCACATGCTCCCCCACCCCACTGCAGATGCACAAGGCCCCCCCCCGTCCCCACGTCAGCCAGGATGGGAACTGGAAAATCCCCTTCCCTAAAACTCGGAGGAGACACCTTGGCTTCGTCTCAGTCATGTTTCGAAAGAAGCCCGAGAGAACTGCTCCGACTTGTCACCCCCTTGTTGTTTTCCTACCTTCTTATGCCACCTCGAGAACAACAGAAACCCATCTCGGCGCTATGTTGCTACACAGAAATGCAAAATGCAGGACATGCGGGCCAAGGGGCAGGGACATGCACGCTCCCCCAGGCCTCTTTGTCTTTGAAAGCAAGCCTCACTCCACCTTTGCTCAGCCGACCCCTTGCAGACGGGGATAGCGCGCGACCCAGCCGCCAACCAACCCCGGCTGCCGTTTGATAGAGAAGGGAGCGCTAGGGGCACTTCAGCAGGGTCCAAGTTAGCCCTGCCTGCAGCCCAGCAGTGCTGAAAGGGCGAGATGTCCTGCGAGTGGGCCTGAACAGGGTCTTTTCTTTCACAACAGCCTGCACTTAAGGAATCTGCTAGGTACTACTTCATCCCAGGAATAGTGCGACTGCACACCATCTAGTGGGACGAGTTGAACAAGCACCTCGTATTTTATTGCCTTAATAAACTATGAAGCTTCTCCCAAGCTCAGCTATTGGTAGCATGTGAGGCTTACCATCCAGCTGCTCAGCTCTTCTCCCCACATCCAACATCTACTTGGTCAGTTTGGCTGATGCCTTTCTACCAGGCAGCATCCCGATTTGTGGGGGGAAAGCAAGGAGGGAAATCCGCCTTTTCGATGCAAGAAGAAAGCGTAAGGTGGAGGGGCTTGCAATGGGACCTACCCTACGTTGCCCGTGAGGGAGGTCAAGCTGTGAAAGTGGTGCTGCATTGCCAGCGGCAGGAGCAGAATGCTTCGGATGCCATCAGCCCATTTTGGAGGCAAGCTTCTTAGGGTATGTCCTTAGACCAGCACGGCTACAACCAAAACCCCTAGTGACCCATTGTGACACCCAGGAGAGCAATCCAGACTGTCACCAGCTGCTGGCCTGCACGAGGGCAGCCACTTGCACCCCCAAAGTAAGCAAATGGAGGCTTTTGCCCTTAGGATGCCTTCAGCACTTCTTTCCACCTTCACCCCTGGGGAGGTTGAGAGGTAGAGCCCGATGCCCTACAGCAGCGGGAAATGACTTTTTCAGCACATGCCACAACTTAGCCCTGCCCAAGGGCCACTCCAGTCCTCTTCTGCTCCCTTCCCTGTGCTCCCCGTCCCCTCCCTCATCTGCCATGGGCCACATGCAGATGCAGTCATGCCACAGGTTGGCCACCCCTGCCCTAGAGTAAGGACCAGGAGCCCTTGAGAAAGCCAGCAAACGGTCCCTCATGGAGGGGTGCGGGATGATCGAAAGCTGGGTTTTCACGAAGACGGCGGTGCCAGAGGATTTGGAGATTCTGGGGAGGAAGCCCGAGGTACTTCTGGAAGGGTAAGAAAGCCGTGCCAAGTTAGCGAGTCTGTACTGAGCAAGAGCCGCCATGGAAAAAAAGTATTTTATTTTAACAGGTTTACAGATTCACTTAGTGTCACCGCACACGTGAGCCTATTAGCCTCTCACCCCACATCTACCACTGTAACACGTATATACTAGTTACTCATACATACAAGGAGGTGGTTTGATATCAGCTCATCATTATAGACTGCCTCAGCAACCCTGTACTCTCTCGTTGGAGGTGGCTCAAAAGACTGCGATGGTTTCTCTCAAGCTAATTTGCATATGTACAGAATGTCGGTCCAGCAATTAAAGTCTCGTCTCTTCTCTGATGAATTGTTCTAATAGGCAATTCCTATTGCTGAACTGCTTCTAATTATGATAAAAAGAGCCTGAATTGGCAGAGGAAACGTTCCTAAAGTGCATGACTGCAGCTAAATAAATAGCAGCTTTTGTCTATTTCTTTAAAACAAAAGGACCCAAAAGGACCGTGACCAAAACTGAAAGCGTTTTGCACTACATGTATAAAAAAGGAAACCTTGGAAAAAACAAGGCCAAGACCTTGCATGATTTAGTTGACAAGAAAAATAGCGTATCATCATCAAGAGGCTCACAGATAGGAACAAGCTAGAAGGCACATTTGGAGAAGTCCAGAATATATGGCAGCATAAAAAACCTTCAAGTTTGTTGAATATACAAAAACTTCCCTGTGTTTGGGGAAAGCTTTTCCCTTTCGCTGGTGCCCAGCACAGCCAGTTATAAAATACACACAGGCAGTGTTAATAAGGCAGTAGGTTTACCAAGGCATTGCTGGCAGCAATTCAGATTAAATCCCTTTGATGAAGTAACACAAACAGTATTCTGGGATGGTAGTGAACACAAAACTCATGGTTTTCTGCGCCTAGAAAAGAAACAGAAGTAACATACAGATCAACGGTTTGATTCTCAGAGCATCTTTTTCTCATAACAGCAGCCAAGAAAATTTACCTGGGATTTGCACACCTGGTTGTATGGAGATAGCACAGATGAGGGCCTGGCAACCTTTATGTACCCTGGGAGGCTTCAGCAATGCATCAGCAGCAAGGGGAGGGGAGCAAAGCCGGGAAGAGTGGTGGTACCCTGCACCCATGCCAGGGCCAGGTGCTGCTGTGGCTTCTCCCAGGCCCCCCTCACCCTCTGCAACCCAGCTGGGTGGAGACAACCCTCCAGCTGGACTGGAGCTGTGCCAGGGCAGGCAGCTGCAAGCTGCCCCCTCACTACTTCTGCTTCTCCCCACTACAGCATGGGCGCAGCTGTCATTTGCCCAACTTTGTCTGACCTCGGCCCTATCCCCAGCATGGCAATGGCAAAGGCCCCCTGTGGCTCTGAGCCACATGCAGCCTGTGGGCCTTCTATTGCTGACCCCTGCTGTCAGTGGGATGCATTTTATTAAATATATTTTAACGGGCCTCTCAAGGTAAGCATTATTTAACACAGCTGATGAAAGAGCAAACGTTCACTCCACAATATATTTTCCTATAGCACAATAAAGACCAAAATGACCAATTTTCAATGCAACCAGACTGCCTCGGGCAGTACCAGGGCATTTGGGACTTAAAAGGCAGTATGTAAAGCTCTCATTAACTTCAGGAAGAGCAGGATCAGGCCCAAATATTCCCAGGAAAGCACACAGCAGCTTTAGACCACAGCACGCCAGTGCCCATTGCAAGGGAAATGATCATAGGCAGAACTGAAATACCTAGCCCCCAGATACCACACCCTCTCTCAAGCACCAAGTTTGCTTTTTATTCTGCTGAGACAGTGGACTGACAAACACGGTTTTCAGGTGGTGAAAAAGCACACCAGACTATGGCCCTAGCTCAAAATGTGTTATCCTAAAGTTGCAGAACTTCTCTGTTTGGGCCCGAAATGTATTCGATTTGGCTGGTCACCCTTTCTCCACCATTTCACGGGAAGCCCTTTTACCTCTGAAGCCCTCTCTCCTGCCTGTAAGCAAGTCTTGTAAAACTGCAAATGTTCTTCCCCTGAGTTGAATACGTCACTTCCACAGCACTGCCAGCACCTATCTGCAAGAAGCCAGATCTGGGTATTGAACACTATTCTCTGCTGCCTAGGTTACCAGATTTTCCATTACACACTTATTTTGATAGCAAATATCTACTGCAGTTTGCAAATCTCATGGCTTGTGAAGTTCTGTTAGGTCTAAACAGGTGTTTGCCTCCATTGAAAAAGTAGACTTTCTGACCCAACAGTGTCGCTATTTGTACAGTAGGGACAGGAGCTTCAGATCCACAAACCTAAAGGATGGAATTTGAGTCAGCCAGAAAACCCTGAAGAGTTCTCAGGTTGTTCACAGTGAAAGCTTCTCCCTGGCTTGAACTGTGCTTCTCCCATAAAACATGTCGAAGGCACAGTGATGGCTGGAAATGTGCATTAGCTACATCAAATTTGCAATCACATTGCCACGAGCCCTTCTTTTAAGATGCCTTTCTGTAAGCAAAGAACTAGGGGTGCACTGATAAAAATTTTTTGGGCCAATTCCGGAGGCTGATTATTAACAAGCCATATCGACCAATACCAACCCAATTGCCGATCAAGGCCTCCACAGTGAAGGAGGGGCCTGGGCTGGGTCCGTCCAGCTGGGGCAGGGAAGGGCAGGGCACGGGATGGGGCCGTGAGCAGCTTGTCCGGGGGCGGACGG
>NW_005842572.1:191874-214198 GCF_000455745.1 Alligator sinensis | reverse complement strand
GGGGGGGGGGCCCCCCCCTGCCACTGTGTGCGCCCCTGGGGGAGACATGGCAGGGCATGTGCTCCCCCAGATCTGCACACAGGACAAGGGTAGGCTGCTTACTGCCTGCTCAAGGCCAGGGGTGACACCAGGCTCTTCCCTAGCCAAGGGGGGAGGCGGCTAGGCCGGGGCTGAGCTCATGTCAGGCAGTGCTAAAGCGGGGGCTACAGCCACCCCAAAATTCACTGTAGCCTGCCCCCATAACCTGTCTCCCAGCGCCACCGCTGCGCTCCTCAAGCACAGCTCCGGTCCAGCACCCTGTGCTGAGAAGAGCCCAGCACTGCCCCTGGCTGTAAGCACGCAGCAGCACCTTGCCCTGCACATGGATCCAAGGGGAACATGCCACACACGCCTCCCCTGGGGATGCACGCAGTGGTGGGAGCCACCCCCACCCCCCCCTCGGATGAGCCACTTACAGCTGCATCCATACCCCACCCCACCCAAGCTGGGCTGCGCCTGCCCCCACCATGCTCCTTCCCCCCCTAGAGATTTACCACCCAGATGCCACTCTTCACAATGCTAGGTTACACTCCTGGCTGCGTGCATGCTGCAGCTGCACACATGCACACAGCATTTAAAATTGGCGACGTCGGCCAAAAAAAGCTGGCTGCCAATAATGTCAATTTTCCTTTTATCAGTGCTGATATGATATGGACTGATGTATTGGTGCACCTCTACTAACAAGTGGAATCAAAGTATTCTCCTGGCCCTGCCAAGCCCATTACTAATTTGTTCCAGGTACTGACATTCTTCGGTGCTGACACACTATCTGATACTAATTTTAAGTTTTCCACACCTTTAGATTCAGAAGGCAAAAGAGTCTGGAAGTAATTAAACAGCTTTTGTTTGTTGCTGGCCCCATCTCTATGGATTTGCCACATTATTGGTTGTTCCAGCACAAAGCTTGCAGCCTCGCCTCAGTCAGCCCACTTAAACTGACATTCGGCTATAGCCCTTCTGTGCCAAAAGTTTACTAGTCATGCTTCAGGCCAGGGCCCGATGACTGAGCATCCAAGCAGCAACGCTGCCCTATTTTGGGCTCTGTTTTAATGCCTTTGTTATGGAATTTGGACAGGCTTCTTTAGAGGTAAAGGCAGCCACCTAAAATCTTTGAGGCTGAGCAACTTTAGGTATGACCAATGTCCCTATATTAGGCTTCCAAGTGCTGTGCCATTTGTCTCTGATCATCTATTCTGCAACAACACTACTAGATAATCAAAGCTGGAAACAGATAGGAGGGTGGTTGTCCTGGCTTTTATCTTTCTCCTCCTGTTGTGACTAGAGTTTAAAAACAGCTGGAGTTAAAGGCACAAACCAGCCAGTGTTTTTCATTTCTGGGTTAAATACTTACCTTAAATTAGGTCGATATTTAAAAGGCAAGTTATTTCTCCAGCTGGAAAATTTAAGGCAAGAACCCAGAACCCCTGGTTATAAAAAGTTAAAGATCCACCTACTTGGGCTGAGCATGATGTTGGTAGCCAGGTCCAAGACTAGATCCTGCTCTCATCTCCACAGCTACAGAACACTGAAGAGATGTCAAGAGTTAGTCACTACTGCCCACAGCAGCCAGAAAACAGTACAGGCCCAGTCATCTGGCCCCAGACTGGTACCCACTTAAGCTGGAATTAAGAAGCTTTTCCCCTACATCATTTGCAACTTACTCTGGTTTCCACATCTGTCCATTCAGATTCTGCACCATCTTCTGGTGGGTTAGGACTGGATTGGGATGATCTTCGCTTTCGGCTGAAGGAGGCGAAGAAAAGAGTTAGTCCAGAAAGCAGCGCAGGGGATTGTCTGCAGATGCTATCTGTACTCTTAACTAGTTAGAAATAGCTAACTAGCATTAGACAAAGCTAAGTGTCATCAGATTTGTAGAGCATTGGTGTTAAGAGCTTAACAAGAAACCCTTCTCTGAACTGCGTGCATGTTAAACCAATAATTTCTGTTCACACCTAGCTTCACATTCAACTCGCCAAACAACTGATGGCATTAGAGCCACATGTACATTTTGGGGAAGCCGGATTCTCAACATTATCACCACTACAAGGTTTCAACATAACTCACCCAGTTGGAGACTCTTGTTTCAGAGTTTCTATATCCGTGAACTGGACGGCCTGTCCACCACCCCTGGTTTTGAAAACATCACCCTGATGGCAAGAAACAGCAACAAGCTGGTTACTATACAAGCTTATCTGAAGGAGTCTAAAGATCCGAGTGCTTCCGTTTGGTATTGAAAAGAAACACACCCATCCGCCCACAACGCAGGACAGTGCAGTAAGGGGAACTACCACCGATAATTGAACCCGGAGATGGTCATCAGGTCACTGCAGGGACTTGGTACATTAGACGCAGAAGGTCTATCAGGGCTCACTTTCCTGCTCTCATACCACAGCACTGATTTTTAGGCTAAAACCCTTGGGTAAGTTGTGCGAGTGAGCCTTTATGTTAGCTTGGAGGGATTTTATTTACATAAGTATATAAACAGAAGTGTGGTAACAATGAGTAACAGGAAAAAGCTGCATTCCAACACACACAAAGCCCATGTTATTTGGCACCACCCTTTAAAGGCTTTAAATCAGTCCCACAATGGGAAATCCTGTTTCTAAAGCCTTTGTCTCTGTACTGCTGCATTGTTGCAGCAGCTTGAGTCACACTGGCCATGGCTGAAGCAACACTTCCACAAGACCACCGCTTGCACAAAGCCAGTGGCAAGCAGAGGCTTAATGCCATTAGGAAAGGGGTCTTAAAAATTATTGACCTTTAAGCCCACGTTACTAGAACAACATAGCAAATGGCGACATGAGGACATTAGGAAGGACTAAAGTTGAATTAGCAAGCCATCTAGAAAAAAAGCCTCTCACCTTGTGTCAACCTGTAACATCCAAATTAAAGTTAATAGCGCATTCAATGGCAACTTACACAAGCTCAGAGTGCAGCAGGAAACACAAGGTCAGTGAAATAACATTTAACAGTGCCATGACATGTTTGCTTTACCTTAATTAATTTAGTTTCAATCTCCCCATCGGAGGCTAGCTCCTGGTGTGTCAGCATGTACTTGTCACACTTAGCTAATGCCTTTTCGCTCGCGGTTGCTACTGTGATGGCATTGGGGACATGTGGCTGCATGACTGTTTCAGTGGGCACGTTAGAAGATGGCTTATGATCTACCCATCTCTCCCCTGCCGAGCGCGACCGTCTGTGCCTGAGCCGAACTGGAGGTGGGTTCTGATCAGAGCGGGAAAGGAACCAGAAGAAACAAGCACAATCAGTCATTCATTTTTCGCAGGTCCCCCTCAGCGGAAGTGCAGCTTTTCAGGCCTGGTGAAGGGGTATTGGTACAAAATGTGACAACACACCTCGCAAGCTGTTTTGTATTGGAATCCGCCCAGGAAAGCACCGTTCCCGACCTCCAAGCGCAAACAGCGCTTGACATTCTGCTAGTGCCAGCGTCTATTCTTTGCAGATTTAAATAGAGCTTCAGCCAGCTGGAGGTTTTCCTTAAATTGTCCTTTCATTTCAAATGTCATTAGTACTTCTGGCAATTCAAGAGAATTACTAGAAGCTGTGAAGGTTGCATATACACTAAACAGGCCTGAAAAGGAGGCAGTTTAAAGATAATGTCCATGGACATTCCTGAGTGTCACCGCCTGTTTTTCAGGTAGCTGGGGGAGCAGATCCAGAGATTTAGGAGGGCTTATGCCTGAGTTCAGCACAGTGGTCCTCGACCCAAGCTAGAGACCTCTGGGGTAGGTTGAAGGCATAAGTTAAGTTAAAACCAAGGTTGCAGACATGGTATTTGCTCATTACTGTTACCCATGGGCAGCAAAGGCTGGGGACCATTGGTTCCGCATGTCTTAAGGACAAGAAAAGTCTTTTTGAAGTTAGTGCAGAGAAGGAGATGCTGCCTCCGCTTAACCCCTCTAGTCGTTCCTGGGGCAAAACCAGAAGGCTGTTTGAAACTGCAAACAGCCAAGTCCCATGCCTCGTTAAAGAGATGTGGGACTGCTTGTAATGTACAGCTGGAAAGCATGGGGCAGGTAATGTTATGCAAGGCTAAGCTTTATTCCCAGTCTTCTCTGAAAGATTACCTGGGTTTATTCCTGAAAGTCAAGCCTGACCAAAACAACCTGACAAAACACGTGTGCAGTATGAAATAGCACTCTCAGAAGGGTGAGAAAGACCAGATTTGGTCTTTCCTACTGCTACTGCTATTTGGTCAACCTACTGCTGCACCCCACACTGGAGAGATGCGAGTTATGATGATACCTCACACTAACTTCTGAACTGCCCAACTGGGTCACTATGAACTTCCCCTTGATATACAGACATGGCCAAAACCCAACACAATCTTGAGGTAGAACCCAGCTTATTTTCAGCCAGGAGTCCCTCCTCTTCCAATCCAGCTCATACAGCACGGGAAGAAGAGCCAGGAAGAGAGAAAAGGGCTATCCAAAGTACCTGCAATCTTCACTGCACCAGACACTGCACTTAACCCTTCTCATTCAGCCTTCTCCAGAACAGCGTACAGAAAACCCAAGGTGAAGCTACCAAAACCAGTCAAAAAGGCAGCATTCTCTGCAGAGCTACTGTGATTTGACTACCAGCAATATAGCATGGGAGATTTTATATTACTGTTTCACATCTTCCTTAAATTACACTAATGACACCTAGCAGACACACAGCATATATCCATGGACACTATCCCAATCCGCTGCACCTCCAAAACCTGAGCACTGATTATATTTTATTCAGCATTAAAGGTAACATCTACTGTGCAACCCCCTCCTGATTAAATCGCTTCTTAAATGACCTAAAAGCACCATTTACAAGTTAATTCTCTTAAGGATGTTGCATAGTGTGGAGGCAAGAAGTAGCTGCAAAAATTGAAAAAAAAAAAAAAAAAATTCTATTTGACTACGGTTATTCCAAGTTACTCAGCGTTACACAAGAAGTATTAGTTTGTTAAATAATTAAAAGACAAATTGCGTAAGGTGCCTTGGAAGTTCAGAGCCACAGAAGAGGTGCATTATATTTCACAGAATGGTGTGACCCTTAATTTGTTACCACCAGGAGTTAAGGTGTATACTGTTAAGAAATCTTCAGTTTGAATGGCATTGGCATGATAGGTCACCACGTGTTCCAAGGAAGTCCGTTGGCAGCAAGGAGTCCCAGGCACAGACTCGCAAGTTGAGAAAAGCTTTGCTCTTGTGGAGGATCTCTCCCCCACAAAACAACGCAGCATGTGCTATGCACATGGAGCTTTTTTGGTTTTGTTCACCTGAACTCCTGGGGTAACTATGCTTCAAACACTGCACACAGCATTCAGACAAGCAGCCCTTCCTTGAGACCACCTCTACAAAGAAATCCATTTTAGGAAGTCCAACACAAACCAAAATGAAGCTGTTGGCTTTACCGCTACCATTAACACGTAATAAAAACAGGTTTAGGAATCAGGTCTTATGCTCATAATAGGGAGACTGCTTGTCCAAATATTATTTTCCAGCAGGTAAGCTTAAACAAATGGCTTATGAGACCACCTTTTAATTTGCCCAAAGATAGTTATGATAAAAATTGCAGACTGCCCAGCAAGTTTGAGGAGAGAGAGACAAATGGGGACAAAGAGGTTTAGAGTTAATGTTCCTGCTAGGCGGGTGTTTCAGATAGGTTAGAGATGTGCCGACAAGACACAGGCACACTACTGTGAGAGGTTTGTAAAATGCCGACTTCAAAAACAAGTTAGTTTTTGTTTTGCAAGTACCAGGACTCACAACTTGGAGGCAGTACTGTCACGTGCAGCACCAATTCATAACGCAGAGTCCAAATCTTTTAGGCACATGCTCATGCTGTATCAGAGCACTCTTTAGCTTCACAGTTATTTGACAATGGTGATCTTCCGAGCCAGAGTAGCCAAGCGCTGCTGCATTTAAGCATTGCTATGTGTAACCATTGCTAGGAGCAGCACTAACCCTGCAGCATTGGTCCTCTTCTACGTCTATCTGATTTCTACGGCTGGGAACCTCAGTGACTCCAGTCCGGTACATCCCTCGCCTTCTGTCTGACACACAGTTTCTATTTTGCTCTGGTTCCTGTTGTCTAATCCTTGCATTAGGTGTGACACTGGTAGGCTTGCTGTGTGAAGGAAATTTCTGCTCCCATTCAGAAACACAGGATGCCACAGAAATGCTGCTACAAGAGTTAGAACGTCTATGCATCTGTGGCTGGCTCATAAGTTGGAGGCTGTTTGGAACCTGAGTACCATAGTTACTAGAAAGCTGAAGAAAATGGAAGAGAAGTTAGTGAACATATGAAATTCTGAACTGTTAAAAAGGCGAATACAACATTTTAAAAGAAAACACAAAACAAAAAACCATCCTGTTTGCTCTCTGCAAGGAAAGGCAGTCTTTATCTAATACACACAAAAAGACTAATTGTTTCAATGTTAGCCTTAAAAATAAATAAATAAATAAATAAAAGCAGGACATTCCTCCAATTGCTCCAGTGTGAGTGAAGAGAGCATGCATAAAAGGGACAGCACATTAGAGATTGAGGGAAGGATTCGAGGAATACAGCAGCTGAAACAAACATTCATGCTCATGCACCATTCTAGCCACCAAGTCAGCTGCATTTGGATTCATAAAAACCATGAATCCCTGCACTAAGCAGAGTGTTTTACAAGTAGCTTACAGGTACTGGTGAAGGAGAGACAGATCTCTGAAGACCCTTCTCCCGGTCCTTCTCCCGTGAAGGTCTCTCTGGCTTTTCAGGCTTTGGTTCAGTAACAATGGCTTTCAGCTGCTTCAGTTTCTCGTCTTTGACCCACAGCTTGTTCTGCATCTCCAGTTGTTTTGCTGCCACCCGCCGCTCCTGGAGAAGAGGACAGGATAAATGTTAGTTTGAAAGACCAATTTCACAAGCACAACCAAGTAATCCTGTCAAAAATTAATTGGAAGGGAGCCATGTAATCCCAAATGGGATTAAATTATTCCAGTTGAGATGCAGAACCTAGAAATATCAACACACTAATTGCAGTGGGTGGAGCTACATTTCAAAGCTCTGTGGCATATTTACGGGTTGCTTCATTCCTTAAGACTATTAAATTCAGTAGCACACACAGCCATTATTCCCTGAAAGCAATCCTCTAATAGAGCTACGTCATCATAGTTCGTTATCTCCTAAGAAGCTATTTCTCCTCCACATACATACACATTTTGGTGCTTTTAAGAACAAAAATTCTTGCATCAAAGAGGAACACTCTTGACACTAGGCCACAGTTGACACAAGAAGTGCAAATGATGAATCAGAAGGAACAGGTGCTGGACTTTAGAAATATATCTGCTTTTTAAAAAAGTTATGTTATTTGCATCAAAATGCTTCCATACAGATTCTACCCTGACATAAAATGTCTGTAAAATTTCAGCTGATGCCAGATCTTTCATAATGGGCCACACAGGAAAACTCCAGCCTTTATTCTACACCAGTCCCGCTCCCGTAGGCCTTTTAAACAGCTGTCATAGTACACTTACACACTCTTTCTCCCACTTGGTTGTAGTCTCTACCACCATGCCTTGCAACCGTGCTTCCAACCTGCGTTTATCAGATGCCTGACGCTGCAATTTCTGACTCTTGCTCTCCAATTCTTGCTGCAGAGTACGTTTTTCTTCTTCATAAATGGTAGCTGTTTTCTCCAAGATATCAATCTGGAAGAAAATGCCATAGTCTTTACTTTCACTGCTTGTTTCTCAAGCTGCCTCTTCCCCTACCAAGTGGGTTCAAATTACCATTTGTGTTTTAGCATATCTTACAATGTTTTTAGAATATATTTTCAATTGTCGTGCACATGTACCCAGAGGGACTAGGCAAATGCTTTACTAATTGCCTTTGAAACATTAACATGGTTTCAGTTTCTAGGGTCAGAAGGGACCTGAACAGATCATCAAGTCCTGCCCTGGGCAGGAAGGAGTGCTGGGATCATAACACCCCAGCCAGATATCTATCCAACCTCCTCTTGAAGACACCCATAAACAATATTAAGGACATGAGTTTAGATTCCCTGCAAGAAAAGTTCTTGTTCAATTCCTCAAATTGAAGCACTTGAAAACCTGATGCTTTTTTCTTTTTTTTAAAGAAAGTCTCCAGTACAAGTTTCCTCTGCTAGGTAAGGTGCACATTTTGTGTATGAGAAGTGGGCAACTTGATTATACAAGAACAAACCTTATACTCCAGCGTTTTGTTTTTCTTTTCTAGCCGTTCAATCTCCATTCTCTGTCCTGTTATCGCTTTCTCCTTTTCAGCCAGCTTTCCTTGAGCAAAGTTTTCCTTCGATACCATTTTGGTATCAAATTCTTGCAGCATAGTTTTAAATGCAAGCGCTGCAACAGATTCAAAACATCATAATACAGTACTGGTAAGATTCTTCCCACCCCAACTCCATTAATATATCAAGGTTGCATGGTTCCCGCTGGCTTGAAATATAGAGATTGCCTTATTTGCTTGACAATTACCAGCAGTCTAAAGCAACACTGAAGACTTCTGATGAGCAAAACATGTTCTACCATGGTCCCATGGGGGACAAAAGAGATCTATTTCTTTCACCTCAGGTACTTTGCACATCTATAGCAATGCACAAAGCAAGCCAAAAAAGTTTGACAGATTCTTAATGCTTACCGTTTTTAGCAAACTCTTCTGACAGCATTTGCCTGGCTTTATGACGCTTTTCCAAGGCATCAATCAGCCTTGGAAGCGTTTGATCATCATTAATATCCAGCAGTTCACATGAAGGCAATGGAGGGAAGTTTTGCAGAAACATTTCTGTGACAGATTGATCTTCTGTTTCTACAAAAATAGAAAAAAAGTAGTCCACCTATGGCAAAAGGCTAGAAAAAGAAAATCGGAATGCTCTCAACTCAAACCCCCGAAAGATTTTGATTAAAGTTTTACGTAACGAGAGCCAGAAGTTTCCACGAACTAGAGAGAATTATACCAAAATAAGGGACTGAATGAAAAAAAACAAAACAAAACTGGCAAGTAGTAACAAGGGCTTTTGTTAGGGAGGACTATAATAGAAATAGGTAAAGTAAGTGGAGAAGGCAGTTTGGAAAATGTACTAAAATGTGGGGAGAGGAAGAGATTAAAAAGAAGCATTTCCCTGGAGTATACAATTGTTTCTAGTTTAAGTTATTTCTTCTGATAATTGTCACCTACATTAAAATTAGCAACAACCTTCTTTCAGAGAGAGCAATTAGAAAAAGTTAATCCCAAACTTGTTATGATTAGCTTACTGAAAGTTTGCCTCGATATTAGTGAGAGCCCCACAAAAGTGCATGCACTGCCGCAGCACAAACCAAGGGTTTATGATCGTGAACTAAGAATTCGAGAAAAGTTTACTTTCATAGCTCCCCCCACCCCCAAATCAGGAACGAAGGAACAACTGAAAATCTGTGCTACAATTAGCAAACACCATTGCAGAATTTACCTCCAATCACTGGGCCACCACGAGCTTCAAGTTTCCGTGAGAGCTCATCTTTAAAGGCCTGGTTCTTAAAGCGGCGACCAGGTGTTAAGCCACACAGCGGCTTATCAACGGGTCTTGCAACTTCGACTTCTTGGGTCATTTCAGCAAATCGCATGACTTGCTGCAGAACAAAATTCAGTTTTAGAGCTTTTGACTGCTTTAGCCACCCACATCATGAACTTGCAAATTTAAATACTGCCATAAGGGGATGCTTACAGGGACACTACCAACTTAAAACACTTTTCTAAAAACGTGGTTAAAAGCAGTTCCTAGTACTACAGCGCCTACCCTGTCAGACAGTTCTACAGTCAGGTTTGCGCAGTTCCTTTCTGCTCTTCACTGCTGCTGCAGCAATACCAACTAATGTCACAACAAGCACTTAAGCCCTGATGTCAGCACGGACCAAATGGGTGTTCAATAACCTTTAAAGCCTTAGCACATGAATGGGGAAATGCCTTTTGCTGAGAGCACTTAACTGCTATTTCTAAGAATGAGGAGCAAGATCATACTTGCAAGCTTCCCTGTAAAGCAGGGGTGGGCAAAATATAGCCCATGGGCCAGATCCAGCCTGCCAGGCAACTGGATCCGGCCTGAAGTGCTCCGCAAGTGGCCGTGCCCTGCCCACTCATGCCAGGGCAGCCTGTGCCGGGCTCCTGCAGAGCCATTTGCGGCTGGGCCACGGGCACTGGTGGGAGCGTGACACGGGCAGCTCTGGCATGAGTGGGTGGGGCTCAGCCCCACGCAAAGCACTGTGGGTGCAGCACTGACTGTACCACCCAGGCAAGCTCTGCTGCACACACCCCACGCCCCCTCCCCTCACCCACAGCAGGCTTCCAGGACCTAGTGCCTAGGCAGGCCCCCCCCCCAGATAAACATACATGCACATGACCGCCAACCCCAGAGAACAGGGGCACGTGATCCCAGACTCTCCCACCCCTGAACAATCCTTCCTGCCCTCCCACAGCCCCATAGGAAGTTCTGGCGAGTTGTGGTGGGGGGGTAAAAAGGAGGGAGAAGAGTGCTGAGCCAGCCTGCAATAGCTCATCAAGACTCCCTATGTGGCCCTTAGGCACAAAAAATTGCCCATCCCTGCTATAAAGTTCCCATTTTGTTCTTCAAGGTGCAGCATAAAATAGCACTGCATTTCCCCTGGTTTGTGAATGCACGAAGGCCCTGCAAGCAAGTACTGGGGCTAAGGAAGAACAAGTCATGTGCCGGTTACCAAGCTTTCTTCATAGTCTTCAGCCTTGGGGTTAACGCACACAATCATACGCACTTTTCCTTCACCATCAAAGTAGTTCTTGAACAGATGAGTTAGTTTGGAGTCTCTATAAGGGACCATCTGAAAAGACAAAAAAAATCTAAGAAGTCCCACCACAAGCAAAACCATGACATGTTAAAAGCCAATAAGATGACAAATCTGTTGGCTACCTTATAGGTGCCATACATTTGGTTCTCCCGCAGAACTTCGATACATGTTCTCAAAGTCATTAGTGACTGGTTGATGTTCCCTGAAAGAAACAGAGGTATGACAGAAAGAAATTGTTAAATAATCAGTTGGGTATAGGTCTATCATTAAATTCAGCAGCCAGTTTAGTCCTCAGTCATCATTCATTGTGGGGCAGTTGTACTGACTGAAGCAGAAACATATGCCTTTTTATTTATGAGCTTAGAGTAAATGGTACAACGAGTGTTCAGCTTTCCAGGCAAAGGGGACAATTATGGATCAACAGAACACAAGACACAGGTTTTTCGAGGGTCATCTTTAATAAGAAAGGTCACCCCATGGACTCGGTATTTAGCCCACACTCAATTATACGCACTAATACATAAACAGATGATCCAACCTGAATACATACCTGCTTCTCGTAATCTACTTCCCTCAGCTTTGGTCCTATTAGTTCTTTCACTGCCAGCTAGGTCAACCAAGGACAGCTGACTTAAAGTGATTTGTTCTTTTTCCTATAACAGAAAGGAAAATTATGTTAGATTACTGCCATTAACAGTTGCTCTACTACTTGTGGGGGGTGGGATGGCGGAAATAAAAAAAAAAAAAATCACACACGCTTTAGAGCCTTGCAAATTCTAGCAATTTAGTTTTGAAAGAAAATTTGAGTAGGTCGTTAATTATTAATGCCTGTTGCTATGTGCCATTAATGGTTAGCGCACTAGCTTTTCAGCTCTTTTCCATCTTAGTGTACAAGGTTGGCAGCTTCACAAAGGCAGCTTCCAAAGTTCCACATACTTCAGTTTTGGCTTAAAGAGGAAGCAAAGCAAGAAACAAGAGAACAAGTTTGGCTTACTGCTTTGGTATTCTAAATGTAACAGCGTTTCCCCCACCATTTTTATAACAACATTTGTTTGATAAATGCCTTCAATTAACTTGTAGGGGGGCATCTGAGAAGTCTCAACTGCAATGCTTCAGATAGGAACACAGACAGGTCATTTTGTGAGCCTCTACCCTCCACAGGAGAATTTTGTGCTCATTTGAATAACTAGCCTTTGCATTTCACCTGTAGGACATTATCTCCATCTGCATCCAGGGGGGCTTGAGCCAGTTTAATCATGAACACACTATGAGAACGACTGGATTCACGATTCAGCTGGGTGTTTGCGATCCGCCTTCTCTTCTGACCTGTTAAATAAGGCATCCTTTTTATTCAAGGGCCAAATCTCTGATGGCCAATTCAGGTTTTCATGCTACATGGATTTCTACTATGAATAGATACACACAATTGTAACAAAATAGAATTACTATGTCTTACAATCTTACCTCTCCAAAAAACTTCAAAAGCTTCATCAGTAGACTTTACCTCCACTTCTGTGCATCCTATAACATACATGTTGCGATTCTGGTCCTCACGGAGGACTCTGGATTGTGGTGGTCTGGAAAGAGTATTGTTGTGATCAAATCAACAGACAATGCGTTTGAAGCAAGAGACATGCAAATTCTTTTGTTTAAGAACCAGATTCAACCTGAACACAAGGCATCAGACAATCCCATAATACCAACAGAAGGAAGAGTCAACATGAATGCATGGGAAAGTGCTCGGGCAGGATTAGTTGCACTTCAGTTATTGCTTTGCTTCAGTTCGTAAGCCATGTTTAATTGCGATTCTTATTAGGAACTATGAGGCTGGAAGACTACTGCTGCTTTCCTACATGCATGAACTCTTACAGAAGCAAAAAAGGTTTCAGTAGCACTATTCTCTATTTGGTAGTAAAGCAAAAGGAAAAGTGATACAGTCCACATTTCTTTTTTTCTGCTACTGCTGCTAAAATAGATACTGAAATTATTTAATAGGAGAGACGACATGCTGTGCACCTACATAAAGTCATCGATCCGCACGGGAGTGCTGCAACTGTTCCACTTATCACCCTTCCGCATGGGAGTGTTACAGCTGTTCCATCTACCAAAGGAACAGGACAAAACATTATGATGTCCGCACCAACTACCTTTGTTCTTAAAAAAAAAAAAAAGAATAATAAAGGAGTCTCCAAACATTAATTGGAGCAAAGTAAACAAAAGTGACTATTGTAAGAACTTTCCAAGACCAATTTGTGGGAGTCAAATGAGAGGATGATCTTATAACAAAAACAAAAGCAATTAGACTAAGCAAATTTAACTCTCCTTTTAAAAGCTTCCACATGTTTGACAGGCATTTGAACCCAATTAAGAGCAAGATTCCAAAGAGGTCCCTCTCCAGAGACCTCAAGAGCAGGCCGTCATGGATGACAGCAAATTAGTTTTTAAAAATCTGACCCATTTATGAAAGACTAAGACATATGCCAGATTCTCAAGTGGATTTAAAGTTACTGACAAATACAAAGGAGAAAGAGTCTGAGGTTAAACTCGAGATAAATTACAAGGTTTAGAAAGACGCGTGCAGGGGGTTCAGAGGAGGGCCACCCGCTTGGTGAGAGGGCAGCAGGACAGGCCCTACGAGGAGACTGAAGGACCTGACCCTGTTCAGCCTCAGCAAGAGGAGGCTGAGGGGGGATCTGGTGACCGTCTATAAACTCACTAGGGGGAACCAGAAGGGTTTGGGGGAGACGCTGTTTCCCCTAGCCCCCGCTGGCATAACAAGGAGTAATGGGCACAAGTTGATGGAGAGGAGGTACAGATTGGACATCCGAAAAAACTACTTCACAGTTAGGGCGGCTAGGAGCTGGAACCAACTTCCCAGGGAAGTGGTCCTCACCTCTACCTTGGACAAATTCAAGAGAAGGTTGGACGATCACCTGTCTGGGGTCTTGTGAACCCAGCATTCATTCCTGCCATGGCAGGGGGGTCAGGCTAGATGATCTGTTCAGGGCCCTCCTGACCCTAGCTACTATGAAACTGTAAGATGCAAAGGATCCCAGACTCTCTAGCAAAGGACAGGGGCAGGGTCTGGAGGCCACTTCTGGCAGCTACAATTTTGATTCTGACAACAGGGCAGACCCTACAGTGAGAGACTGCGGGACCTGAACCTATTCAGCCTCCACAAGAGAAGGCTGAGGGGGGATCTGGTGACCGTCTATAAACTCACTAGGGGGAACCAGAAGGGTTTGGGGGAGACGCTGTTTCCCCTAGCCCCCGCTGGCATAACAAGGAGTAATGGGCACAAGTTGATGGAGAGGAGGTACAGATTGGACATCCGAAAAAACTACTTCACAGTTAGGGCGGCTAGGAGCTGGAACCAACTTCCAAGGGAGGTGGTGCTGGCCCCTACCCTGGGGATTTTTAAGAAGAGGCTGGATACCTACCTGGCTGGACTCATTTGAGTCCCGTTTTTTTGTTTTTAGGGTTCTTTTGTTGTTCTCCCGCCCTGGCGGGGGGTCGGGCTAGAAGATCTATTAGGTCCCTTCCGACCCTAAAACTATGAAACCTCCCGTTAGAGATATAAATATTGTTTAAAAAAAATAAATCTGTTTAGCTTCCTCTAATCAGATCAGTTAAACAGTTAACACAGCAATTAGGGGACAGCTGCTACTGAGAGCCACTCGCCCTTTGGGGATGGGGAGGTGAGGGGGGAAGAACCCAGTGGCAAGCTGGCCAGACAACACAGCCCAGGTGAAATCCAAGGCTGGGAGGGAGGGAGCACCTGTAAACAAGCAGTTAACTGGTTATTTGACAAATCATTAGGCCATTTGCTATTTTTCTCTTTAGCCTCATAGGCCAAGGGTACTAGTCCCCACTCTCCCTGCTGCCTTCTGGTTCCTGCTTGGGGAAACTCAGGCTTTCCTTTGCCCCTCTTCCCTGTCAGGCCGCATCCCTGCCGTGTCCCACCCTAAAGGATAACGGATAAACTAACCGGTTATCACTGGGATTATCAGTTAAACAAGTCATCGTTTAACCTATCACATCCTTACCTCCCACTCTCTGCTCTAGTATTTAAGGAACAGAACAGCTGACTGGCAAAACCAAAAGGTGTAAGTGTAGGAGTCAACTTTAGGAAGCAAATCACATTTTGGCCAGTGTACTATTCGCTTTCTTAAAAGAGTTGTTTAAAAAAAGACTGGTAATGATCTGTGTAGACTGTAAATTGTGGTCATCAGCCAAGAGTGAGTGCACGAGCAAGTTTTGAAGTCCTACTAGTTCCAAAAGCCAGTACCAAACATAACGAAAAGCTTAAGAGCTCAGTACCATTGTAGCTCTTACTTCCCGAGTATATTTTAGTAGCAAAGGTACCCATCACTTGTTTAAATGCTGCTTAAGTATTTAGACAAGCTAATACCTCACATCAGAGAATTGTCACTGCCCCTATTTTTCAGGTGACAAGTGAGGCAGAAATGTGCATGTCTACAGGGAGAATTAGTGGCAAAGTTGGGTTTCTCCATGGCTCTCAGTTGTGAACTACTCCATGGTCAACAGTTCTGTGCCCATGTCACTATGCTGTATACACTTCCGTAGGCATCCAAAAGCATGGTCTTAGACACAAAACCAAGAAAGGGGTATTAGTGCACACCACTGTCAGATAACCCAATATGTAATATCTCAACAGGTGACAGGGCTCAAAGCGCATTAAAAATACTTACTTTGGTTTTATTGGATCATAAGGAATTTCCTCCAAGAGGTCATATATGTAGTTATTATAGATTTCAATGTACGAGACAAAGACACTGTAGACACTATCTTCATCAACCTCTTCCACTTTGCAGTGATCTTGTACATTGATCATGTCAGCAAATTCCGGATCGATTTGTCGTCTGTTAAATACGCAGAACAGTAACTGAAATAAACCAAACTAATGTCCTACTAAGAATTCTTTAGGTTAAGTCTTCAGTAGTTTGAATATCTTGGAAGTGCCTACCTTGAATGCTAAAATTACGCATCTAATTTTCCACTAGGAAAAACTGAAAAAAGTCACTTGATGAAAAACAAGTCCAGTTGCATTTATTACTATATTGGCTATGAAATCCTCAGCTGTGGTTGCAGTTAGAAAAATACAAAGTAGGGACATAAATATTAAATTAAAAAAGTTAACCAATATAGTTGGAGGAGTTTAAATGGATAAAAAAAAAAAAGTTAGCCAAATAGCCCATACCAGGGCCAGGGCGTTCCTGCTGGAGGTTTAGTGACCTCCATACAGGAATAGCCCTAGCCCCTTATGTACCCAGATCCTGCCTTACCACAGGGAGGGAGGAAGGGAGGGAGGTGCCAGGCGCCCCGAAGGAGTCAGGCAGGGCCTTCCTCACGCAGCAGCAGGTCTGCCTGACTCCCCTGCAGCAGTGGGGCCCAGGCAGAGCAACAGACTCCCTGTGCCTCCCACTATGCTTGTGCTGCTGTGGCTCAGACCTGGAAGGCTCCTCTGGGTTGGGCCCTCTCCCAGCTCACCCTGGGGGAAGAGGGGGTCTGGGCTCAGTGGGGCAGCCTCCACCGGGCACATTTATCCTTCCTCACGCTGCCCATGGCACTGGCTGAGTGGGGCCTGACCCAGCCTGGAGGTGGAGCCGAGTGCATAGCTGGCTGGGCCTGAGGTGCTACAGCAGCTTGAGCAGGCAGCACCTGGTCTGAGGGGTTGCCTTTGGCCCCTTGCATGTTGAGTGCAGCCCCAGGGCATTTCGGAGCTCTGCTACTGCCAGGAAATTGGACAGACCCACCATACAGCCAGGAGTCCCGCTGCTGCAACAGGAAGGCTCCACCTGACTCTTGTGGGGGGGCCCAGCACCTGCTACACCACCGTGGTGGGATCCAGGGACAGGAGAGGTTGGCAGCCCCACCCCTAGCCCATGGGGGCAAGGGGAAGCCATGGCTCTCCAGATGGGCAAAGGTCCATCAGCCTGGGCCAGGGAGCTGCGTGCCTGGGCTGACAGCACAGGGCTGGAGCCCATATATACAGGGGCCCGCACTTGCTGCTCGTGCTCTGGCCCAAACAGGATGGGGGCAGCTGGAGACCCCCTCCAGCAGGGCTGGGGAGGGGAGTGGGAGCATGGGACTGGATTGAGAGTGAGGGACACCAGCAGGGCCAAGGTGGTGTGGTCAGGACAAGGCAAACCAAGCCAAGCCAAGCAATCTTGGCAAAGGAGAAAGGTTGAGCTGTGTTACCAAGAATGCACCTAGACTGCCAACTCCACATCCTCTGCTCTGAACATGACCATGCTTTCCCTGTTCCTCCCAAGGTGAAAAGTGCTACATCAACTGTCCTGAGCACTCCACCTGCCTTTTAAAATAAAGATAACCAGACTGACATAAGATTAAGTCACAGTCACCCAGTTTGCAATTGGATTATACACTACAAGTTGTGATAGTTACTTACTTGCCACATGGGGTCTTCTGAACTGGCATGGCTTCTCTTCTCTGGCGCTCTAACAGAGCATCAACTTCGCATTGCACATCCACACCATTCTTGTCATCAAGTTTAAAAACCTAAGAGAGTGGTGAACAAAGTTGGATATACACAAAGTACTTCAACATAAGCAATGCCTTTTCTCTTTTCAATTACTGTGCAACGAAAATTTCAACAAGACAAAAATATGAAGGGCGATCATCCCAAATTACTTTGATGACATTCCCCATCTATGCATTTCCATTTTTGCCCATGCTATTTGAGGCAGATGTCTTGTTGGTACTAGAAGGTCACTCTTACAAATTAAAGACTTGAAAAAGACAAAAGACACAAAGTTTCTCACAAATCGCTTGGCCTGGAATGGTCCAATGCTGTTGAAGATCATGTCTAAGCATCGGGGAAGAAGTCCTCCGTCTCCAGGAGAACCTGTCATTGTGTGCGTTTTCCCACTACCCGTCACACCATAGGTAAAAAGGAGACCTAGAAACAAAATTGATACAGATCAGGATGTGGTGTTTATTAACAGCTGAAGCTGGAGTCTTCTCATTTGATCCTACCAAATAAAGACAGGGCTTTGAAAAACAAGCCCCATTCTGACTGCTCAGCATGAGGAACAGATGATTACAGATACCATTCTGAAGGGCTGAAGCACATAGTAAAGTTGCCCAGTACAAGACTAGTTCATACTAGCAGCCAGAACTCAGACTCAAAGCACCCTAGTTGAGAATCAAAAAGGTGTATTTTTATTTATATGCATGTGCACACACACACACACACACTGCAAAAGCCTCCCCCTACCCCAGGAAAGACCCTTCAAAGCTGGCAGGGAAGAAAGAAAGAAAAAAAAGATACAGGATTCAATACAGAAACAGCAATAATTTAAAATCTGATCCTTTTTTTTTTTGCCTCTTGTCACAAAGAAATTGTTCCCATCTTCATTAAACAGCAACAACAGAAAGAAAAAAAAACTGCACACAGATCTTTTGGAACAAATTTTTTAAAAAGAGTATCTTGTTCTCTAGCAATGCATAGGGGGTGAACGAGGGTGCATGTGCACCCCCTGAAAGAAGCACCGCTAATCCCTGCGGTGGCCTGCGGGTGGTCATTGCTTCCCCCCTCAAAAACTAAAAAAAGCTTGGCCTTGGGGAGAGGGATGGAATTTGGAAGAGTGCCAGCACAGGCACAGCAAAGCTGAAGAACACATTACAAATCAGCACTGAAGTTTTGCAGTCGTAACAGTAATACAAAAGTGCAGAGAAGTGTTTTAGCTAACAGAACATCACAACAGAACATTAAATGCACAAATAGCTGCATACCATTCTTCCCACGAATAAGGTCTTCCACCAGAGGTTTCGCCACAACATCAAAGAGCTGTTTCTGAGTGACTAGAGTGCCAAACACTTCCTTAAATGTATACTGTGTCTGCAGAGGAAAAGAGACACTGCTGTAAGCTTGGAATTTGCTTCTTAAAAAGTCCACTGCTTCCAAAAGGCAATTTCTCTTCCAAAAGAAAATTTGTCGCTAACCTGGCAGAAGGACCAGTCAGTTATTTTGTAGCATACCCAATTGGTTCAGTTCATTTATTCTGAGACGTAGCTCAGATTTGCATACTGAAGAGTCAGTACTTTCCTCAAATTTCATAATTAAGCCCAGAAGAGAAAACCAAGATCACCTTTTGACCCTGTATCACACAACCGGGAGAAACTCACCCACTGATTTGAAGGGATCAAGTCCAAGACTTCTGGTTGAGTTTCAACAGATTACTTAGGAAGACATCCAGTTATGTCCTTGCAACCCTTGCAATACCTTTCCCCGCTAACTTAGAGCCTTTCATTGCCAGAAACCTCTTCCCCAATTAGGCAGGGTGACCATACGTCCTGGTTTGGCCAGGACAGTCCCAGATTTCACAGGCTTTCCATTTTCGCCTGCTGGCAGGACAAATGGAAATAAAGTCTCAGATTGGCACCGCCCCACCTGGCTCCTCCCTAGTAGTGGCTGGAGGCTGGGCTGGGCACTGTTTCTCCTATCTGGGAAGGGGCCAGGCTCCCAGATTTCCATAAAAATAACATGGCCACCCTCCATATAAGCATGTCAGTTGCCCTCAACTTTTCTAGACTTAAGGCATCACTTGAAAAATTTCCGCTCACTGTTTTACTACAACCCTCCTCCACCCTCCAAAAACCCCCCAACAGAACAAAACAAAAGCCACTAGAGCAACTCCCTAATTACAAAGAACTCAGAAAGACCAAAACAGGTCAGAATGTTTTGAAGTCTCTGGGTTTATGAATATGAATCATATTTACACACCTAAAAGTGCTAACCTTGTGCGATATCCTTGGAAGGATCTCGAGGCACACCAGGGTGCTCTGGCACCGGTGGTTGAGAATTACTGAAGTTCGTGTTTGATGCCAGGATGTCAAGCCTTAAACTCAAGGATGTTTTCCAAAGATTGGATCGCTCCTCTCTTTTCTACCCCCTTTCCAGACTGTAGCTTTTTTGACATTAGCCAGATTCCGAATTTCATAGTTTGTAGGGTCGTAAAACTATGAAACTATGGAATTCGGAATCTGGCAAATGTCAACATGTCAAAAAAGCTAGTCTGGAAAGGGTGTAGAAAAGAAAGGGGAGCGATCCAATCTTTGGAAAACATCCTTAGGTTTAAGGCTTGACATTCTGGCATCAAACATGAACTTCAGTAATTCTCAACCACCGGTGCCAGAGCACCCTGGTGTGCCTCGAGATCCTTCCAAGGGTATCACACATTTCGGTAAGTCTCCGTAGAATCACAGAGAACCCCAGGGAAATCAGGCTGGAAGGGACCTCCAGAGGTCATCCACTCCAACTTCCTCCCCAAGGCAGGATCGTGCCTATCCAAACCACCCTATACAAATGCACGGTGTAACCTATTAGCAAAACTACACTGTTAACCCTGACAAAACCACAAGACACAACACCCTAACCTGCCACAAGTAAAGCAGTGGGACCACAGTAGCACTATGTTGGCCACTGCAGGGTTGTTATGATGTTTGAGATCCATGGAGGAAGGTAATTCCCCCCCACCTTTACAATTAAGCAAACCCCCCTGACGAGAGGGTAACATTCCTTCCTAACCCAAAATATGGCAATCAGTCTGATCCTGAGCAGAGGGGCAAGACCCTCTAGCTAGGAAAATCTGGGTTTGAGTCTCAGCAGAATCAGCACAACCCAGTCAAAATCCCCAGCCTGGGCTGCATCAACACCCCATCCTCATCAATAAATTAAGTGACTGCGACATTGATGCCTGCACAGTTGGATGGGTAAAAAAATTGGCTGATGGGGGCGCACCCAGAGAGTGGTGGTGGACGGGTTGTACTCAACCTGGCGAGATGTGAGCAGTGGGGTCCCCCAGGGCTCGGTCCTCGGGCCCGCACTGTTTAACATCTTCATCAGCGACTTGGACGAGGGGGTGGAAAGCACGCTGTCCAAGCTTGCTGATGACACTAAGATGTGGGGCGAGGTGGACACACTTGAAGGGAGAGAGAGACTGCAACTAGATTTACACAGACTACAAAAGTGGGCAGATGAGAACAGGATGGGGTTCAACGTAGACAAATGCAGGGTGCTGCACCTTGGGAGAAGGACTCCACAGCACACATACAGGCTGGGGAGTTCCCTCTTGAAAGCACAGAGGCGGAAAGGGATCTTGGAGTCATTATTGAACATGAGCCACCAATGCCAGACCGCAGCCAGCAAGGCCAGCCAGACCTTGTCATGCATCCAAAGGTGCATCTCAAGCCGGTCCAGGGAGGTGATACTCCCCCTCTATGCGACACTGGTAGGGATGTGGCCAGCCTGGAGAGGGTCCAGAGGAGGCCACTCGCTTGGTGAGAGGGCAGCAGGACAGGCCCTACAAAGAGAGACTGAGGGACCTGAACCTGTTCAGCTTCAGCAAGAGGAGGCTGAGGGGGGACCCGGTGGCTGCCTACAAACTCATCAGGGGGGATCAACAGCAAATAGGCAGAGCCCTTTTCTGCCCAGCACCACCTGGGGTGGCGAGGAACAATGGTCATGAGCTGATGGAGAATAGGTTTAGGTTGGAGATCAGAAAGCAATATTTTACAGTTCGGGTGGCCAAAATCTGGAACCAACTTCCCAGGGAAGTGGTCCTCACCCCTCCCTTGGGCAAGTTCAAGAGGAGGTTGGACGATCACCTGTCTGGGGTCTTGTGAACCCAGCATTCGTTCCTGCCTGTGGCAGGGGGTCAGGCGAGATGGTCTGTTCAGGTCCCTCCTGACCCAAGCTACTATGACACTATGAAACACCCAATGGTCCCAAGGAAGGCTTAAAAACAGACAAACCAACCAACCAACCAACCAACCAACCACTGACGTGGGTAGCAGGAGAGGGGAAAAAAATCCCCCCAGCCCCTTGAGGCAGCCAGCAACGCTCAGGAACGTGGGAAACAACCACAGCGCGAGCACAGCACAGCTACTCCGACATCACCCGAACCCGATGCCCGTCGGCCCTCTTCCTGATGCTGCGAGCGGATCAGGGACACCCCAATATCTCACTTCGCCGAACCACGCAGCATCAGCTTTGACAGCGATGATTTTTGAACAGCACCAGGCCTAAAAACAACCCTTTTTTTTTTTTTTTTTTTTTTTTTTTTTTTTTTTTGTGGGAATGGTCCAATTTACAATCGATTTAAAAATCAGTTTTCTTCCCGTTTTTAACATTCATTCCTTTCACTTTCCACATCCGTTACGCGCATTAGCCCGGCCGTTTTTATTGATGTATTTGTTTTAAGCCACAGGTACCTCTTTGCGCTCCTAGCCAGGCCTTTTTTTTTTAATGTATTTATTTAACGCAACGTTACCTCTTTGTACTCCCCGTTGCGGAAGACGCGGTAGCCGTCGGGGGGGTGGAGCTGCACAGTGGTGTCGCTGACCACTTCCACGCAGCGCTCCGCGTCCTGCTCGCCCAGGGGACGCACTCTGCAGTACACCTGGGGCAAGACAAGCAG
>NW_005842572.1:181808-191526 GCF_000455745.1 Alligator sinensis | reverse complement strand
CGCGCGCGCGGCGGGCGGGGCGTCCCACAATGGTTTCCATGGAGACGGGCGAGCCCCTCGCGTCACGTCCTGCCGGGCAACGGAACCGCGTCCGGGGGAGGAGACCGCGCGAGGAGGGCACATGATCAGCGCCCCGCGGACACGTGCGAAGGCTGCGCGTTGACACACGTGCGTGCGCGCACACACATGTATACACGCACAGAGACACATATACATACACATGCACACAGACACACATACACGCAGTCACACACGCATACATACACACACACACATGCAGACCCACACATATATGCACGCACACACACGCATGCACCCAAACACACACACACACACACACACTTATTTGCATATATACACACGGGAAGGCACAAAGAAAAAATTATCCAATAATTGATTAACTCAATATGAAGAACAACTGTGGAGCCATATATACATGTATGTATATATGTGTGTGTGTGTGTGTGTATGTGTGTGTTATATATATATATATGTGTGTGTGTGTGTGTGTATTTTTTTATTATTATTATTATTATTATTATTATTATTTTTGTCATATTAGAATGAAAATGTCCCTAGTGACAGAGTCATTTTCCCGTATCGCCTTTATTTACCAACTGATAAAACTTGATATTGGGTCAGGTTGATTTTTCCTGTCGAGGCCCCTCGTATTGTGACCCCTAAACCCAGTTGAGGCCTAAATCGGGTGCCGGCGTCCCAAGGGCTCTGGCCCCGCATCCCCTTCCCTGGGGCAGCTCGGGTGCCGAGCCCAGGCCGCCCCGTTGGTGGGCGGTGGACATCAGCGCCGCGGTCGGGCGAGTCCGAGCGTGAAGTGGAGGAGAAGGCAGGGTAGATTCGCCTCTCGTCCTAGACGAGCAGGGCTGGGAGGGACCTCCGGAGGCAGCGTCAGGCTTGTACAGAGAAAACCCTCACTTAAACTCCTCATCAAACAACCGTCGACCCTGCCACAGCACCAGACATCACACCCGACCCTGCCACGGGGAAAGCGGGGGGCCGCGGCGGCGGCCACCGTTGTGCTGCTGCCACCCCTGGTTAACGCACGCTCAACAGATCCACGGAAGAGGCCGTGCCCCTCACGACGGAGAAAGACGACCCCCTCCAGGCTGCACGGGGAGGGGGAGGATTCCTTCCTGCCCTCAAATATTGCATCCGTCTGACCCTAAGTGGAGGGGCAAGAGCTAGGATCGCCAACTCTGAATCTATTCCGGGAGGTTTCTGGAACACCAACGTGCCCGTGACGCGACACAGATGTGCCCGTGTGCATCGGTTATGGATTACAGGGCGTAGATTTTACATCAAGAAAGCGAATGCACACGACTGTTGCATTTTAAAATCCCACCGGACTACCATCTGAATCGGATTCAACATTTAATATTTCTTTTAATGAATGACCTATCGTTTATCTCCCAGATTGGCTCCTGGAGATTTATATCTAATTCCTGGAGGCTCCAGGGCGGTGCTGGAGGGTTGGCAAACCTAAGCAAGACTCTAGCCAAGAGCCCCCAGCTTTAAGTCGCAGCAGGGGTATGAGCACAACCCAGTCAAAATCCCCAACTAGCAAAGCTCAAAAGCACGGTTCTAGCCTAGGGGTGTCAAGCCCATGACCTGGATTTGGCCTGTAGGCTTTGGCCCAGACTGGCTGCAACAGAGGACCTTCCCATAGCAGCACCCACGCACCTGGGGGAGACCCGGCTGGTGCCCGAGCAAAGCCTGCAGCAACACCCAAACGTCTGGTGCCTGAGCAAAACCATGGCTTGTTCCTGCAGCAACACCCAAATGCCAGCTCTCTTCCCCCTGGGTCCCAGACCGGCTGAAGAAGGCAACACAGGTGCTGGAGACAGTATGTGGGGAGCAGCCCTGTGCCATTCATGAGGCCCATGGAGCAGTCCTGCCCCACCTATGCAGCCCATGGGGCCAGACAAGTTTGACACCCCTGTTGTAGACTAACCGGACTAATCAGAGCGCAATGTAACGTGGTCACCGGAAGAAACCCTGTTTGCCAAGCAAGCGGCCCAAACCTGCACCAACTGTAATTCCAAAGAAGTTTGTAATATATTGCAGTAGTCCCGTTTAGAAAATATTGCCCTGGGTGATAAATGGCAGCATCTTCCAGGAACAGCCAGGAGTCTAATCAGCTCTTCCGAATATCAACCCCTACCAATTAAAGGCAGCATCCTTTAGGGAAAAAACACCCCACCTCTTCCATCACCCTCTTTTATGGTTGGGGATGGAAGACTTCTCACCTCAAGTCTTCCCTGAACTGAGACCCAGCCAGCTAGGCTTCACTCACGTCTTCCCCAACACTAGAGTCCACACAGGGAGTGATGCAAGAACAGCTGCTCTGCTTTAAATCCACACTGGGGACAGAGAGGAGATGGTGAGACAGGCCCATGTCTTGCTTAATTGCTATCTTAATCTGAATTAACTGCCTTGTGGAGTCAAGACATACGTAACAGTCAACGCAGCTGCAGCCTGGCAGTCAGTGGACTGGGGACAGATGGCTGGAGCGCCAATGTAATTCTCTAGGACCAAGGAATCAGCACTACTCATAATATTATGGAAGAAGGGTTGTGTTGGAGCGAGGGTAAAATAAGTAGGGTTAAAATTAAGGTAAAGGCTCAGTCTAAGAGATGGCATTAAGCTATCGTGTACCCTGGCACTGGACCAGGAATGAATGACATTTATGACAAATGAACATGGGATCTTACTTCCAAAACAATGCGTCATTTTATTCTGGATGAGATATAACCTGCCTCTTTCAGATACGCATCAGGACAGTATCTCTTTTTCTGTGTCATTCCAATAAATAGACTAGAATCAACATAAGCAACTAGATTTAGTTATTAAATGGAAGGGGCTTTTGTGTCTCCGTCTTGGAAGGGGGTCTGGTGATCAGTGCTGGGATGTTCGTGTTAGGACTAAGACAGGCTACAGACTGGCCTTCAGTTTGCAGGACTCGGCATTTGGAGTACATAATGAAGGACAGAAGGAAACAAACAGCTAGTTGCTTGTACTCTGCACATATAACCATTTGACATAAGCAGTCCTGCATAAATAAATTGTATTTCTTTGCATGTGTACAGCTTAAGTCATGTACGTCTCCAACACAGTAAGAAATCTGATTGAGCTTCCTACATGATAGTCCAAGATGGGAAAATGTAACAGTGCTCAAATAATTTATTCTGGTATAACCCATAGAAAAAATACCACCGTTATACTGCTGAAGAATACAGTATGATGAGGATGTAAACAATCACGTAAAACAAAGAGCTGGTTTTTTTTCTGTATTTGTGGTTTTCCTGTGAATAAAAGCATATTGGATAGACGCCTAGCTGTGAATGTGTATTGGTCACTGGCAAATCGGAGTTCTTAAACTTGAGACGTTAAACTACCAAATGTGAAAAAAGCTGAACTAGATTACATCAAAATGGCGTAGAAGTTTATTTCACTTCTGGCGAACAAAGTCAGGTTCCTCCTGTGTTAGCCAACCAAAACAGTGAGATGAACATATCACAGGACAGTTGTCTTCCTACAGAACTATCCAAGTGGAGTTGGTACATACTGCACCTATTTTCTTGTTATTTTTAACATTTTTTAAATTAAATAAAAATGTTGGATGAAATAATATGTTCCAGTGCTGATAAACTTGAAAGTGTATCTTGATTAGCTTTCAAAGGAAAGTTACTTCATTTCCCAAAGCCTTACTCATTTAAAAGATATATCAATATCCTTGCGTCTTGTATTTATATATTTAAAAAGTTTGGTGCGCTGTCACCCAAAAGTGCATCTATTATACCTCAATAGAGGCTACTATTTAGAAAACAAATGATAAACCCATGTAATTTTCAAGAACCTTGATAACATTTCAGCTCAGTACTGCATTGCATTCAAATATATTAGATAATTCAATGTGACAATTAAGTTACAGACACCCTCCAGGCTTGAGATACATGAACACTGCTCCCATGCATAGAAAACAGTAGTGAAAATGCTAGTGTGGCTAGTACAGCCTGCCCAATTCTCTTCTCCAGCTTTGTGGTCCCCAGTTGGTTGCCAATGGGTTCATCCAATGAGTCCGGACCAGGTCTAATCACCGTGTTAGCTCTGGCACCCAGGGACACCCCCCCAGGCTTGTACCTAGCTAATGTCCAGGGATGCAGCATGTTGCTATCTGACCTCCCTAGCCTGCGACATCAGTGTTTGAGCCCCACAGTTGCACCTTCTCTATCCCCCATAAGACTCTCCCCACAGCTCCAGCTAGGCTATGGGCTGAGTTTCTAATTTAACCCCTTTGGGGACAACATGGCAGGAAAGCAAAGGACATAGAAGGCACAGAGGATTTGTTAATCTGAGCAACAGTTTGTAAAACACTTGAGAATTACAGAGCTGCAAATACAGAAGTCCTAAGATGCACTCTCACATAGTCTGACCTCACCCCTTCTGGGAGCCCACGGCTCATAAGTGCTTCAAGGCTTGGCAGAGTTCGTGCTGCCCCTGCTCCCTGCACGTGTCGATGCAGAGAGCAGAAGCCCATTCTTCGCTGCGCCGAATGCTGAGCCCCAGTCATGCTTGTCCTCCCTATAGGCTGCGGAGGGGCAAAACCATCTCTCCCTGCCAGCAGGCCTGTGGTTGAGATCATCAAAGCTGAGCTCCCTTGACTTCAGTCTAGTTGGCTTTGCACTAATCATATCAAACACCTTTCCCCAGCAACGGCAGCTGTGGAATTCAGCTCAACAAACTGCCCCGAGGCATGTTCAGGCAAGAGTTCACTGAATGCATAGTTAAAAAAAAACCCACAGAGTTCATAAACTGCTGCAGACAGAGCTCACTCTGTGACAAGAACTCCAGTCACTTCTTTGGCATAGGTGATTTCTCCGTTCATGTTCGGTACCACCAATGGCATCTGTGAAAATAATCCCAATACAGTCTTCACAGTGTAAACTCCAGAGAAAGTTACAAAGTGAGCCTTCTTAGCCCTTACCTCCCATGTGGAAGTTTGCCAAAGTGGATATCCTGGAATGAGCGTCAATAGGGAGAATTATTCCAGAATAGCTACTTTGATAAATGTCCAACTGCAAGCAAGGACTCAAGTCCCTTCGTTAAGGCACCTGGTTGTTAAGCACTTGGGTTTAGTGCAAGGCGAGTGCATAGAACTGTAAGTTTTTAATCTTGTAGATATTATTTTGGTGTAAAAACATTAGTAAAAGATTTTTTTTTAAATTCTTTTTGGTATTATCACAGAAAAGAGCCGGATCCATTCTCTTGAACAGAACTACACTGACCTACACTGGCTAATGTGATTGGCATCAGTGAGGCTATACTGATCTACACCAGCAAAGGATTGGGGTTGGAATTTAGGTTGTGAGGCTGGGGAGCAGTGGATAGAGGGTGCCTTAAGGCTTCCCTGATCCTAGCCCACCTCCCCAGGTCAACCCCCTTGGAGATGGCTAGAACAGCCATCTATCTGGCTGCTTTAAGTTATACTAGGCTGTAATGTCTCCAAGCAGTCAGCAACCCAGGACTGGTTTGATGAAGTGGGATGCCAAGCCTTACCCACTTGTCCTCGCTACACCAGCACCTGGCGAGGATCAATGAATTGGGAGCAACAGTGGTTTGATTGTCCTCTCATTCACACGATCATTCATCGGAGGCAACCACTGATGTCAAATGAAGAAAAGGGCCAGATGGAAAGTTCATTGTACCCAACAGGAAACTTCCACAGGTTGTTGTGAGCTCGAGATCAGGCCCTTGACCAGAGGGGAACAGGTCTGAGGATATTCAAGCTGAGCAACAGGGAAACCCCGCCCCGCCCCAATGAGATCTGCTAGACTGGGGGATCATCTCCTTATACCGTGAGTGGAAGGTCCAGTCCCAGAGACATTTCAAGGGTGGGTTGAAATCCTGGCCGTAATAAAAAACAAAGGCAAAATGCCCACTGATTTCAGCAGAAATTCAGCCCGTGTATTACATTTTACGGTTTAAAGATGCTTCTGGCTGTGAACTGCCACTGGCATTACCCACTGCTACGTGCAAGTTCAGCAAAGCAGTCAAACACAACCAACCATATGTGGCTGTGAGCCGGTATAATATTCCTGCCATGAGTTTCCTTGTTTTGACTAAACCTGCCCTCCCTAGACTAGACTGCAAAACAGGAACATATTTCTCCCTTTTGCAGTAAGTTTTAAAAATCATTCTGTATCCTTTTTGAGCTCAAATATCGACTTGACTTAAAAACATGCTCCCGATTTCTTCCCAACTTTGGAGTCATGTGTACAAAGACGGTGTAATACAAAGCAACTCATTCCTGAAAACCCTTAAATAAGGATTTTCCAGAGAACATACACCAATATCTTGCCACCTTACATGACATGATACTAGTATGACTTGATTCCCTTTCATCTGCAGGAGTGTAATCAAGAGTCTACGTGGTTTTTTCTCTCTTGGAGGACTCTGGAGTTGAATACAGTGCCTTTGAGAAAGCCCCAATGATGATGAGGTTAATGACAAGACAGACGCCAATCAAACCAACTGTCTGAGAGAGGGTAGGAAGCGGGAAGGAAGCTCGAAGCCGCTCATGTCGTGAAGCCATGTCCATCATGATGGCCTCCATTTGGAAGTACGTGCCAGCGATTCCACATACGTGGAAGACCTGGTGGCTGTGTCCTGCAACAGAGGCAAGAACTATTTCATGAGAAAGTTACTTCGGGAACACACCCACAAGAGTTAGCAAGCCCAAAGCAACTCCATGTACTGTGTTTCATTCATTTATGTTGCTTCTTATTGCTGGGCTACTAAAGTATGAAAATTGTCCCTTCTGAAACTCCCTGAACCTCAGCCTGCTGCAAGCCTACAGACCTACTGTTTTGGACTGCAATTCCAGTGTGAGTCACTACAAAGTGAGATCATTTGGATGGCAAATGCTCAAAAAACCTTTTAAGTGCTGTTAAGTAATAGTGGTGGCTCAGTTTCTCTTGCCCGTCAATGCTCTGTTAGTGCTCCATTTGCTGGAAGTACATTCTTCTGCATGTGAAAGGACCCCTTTTGTGGTCCTTAAAGACCGTGCAAAGCTTCCTGAAACAACAGGTCTCAGCAAACAGTTTCTTACCCACTTAGGCAAGATTACTTGAGCCCTAGCCCAATGTATCCAGAGGTTCAAACATGAAACCAGTTCTGTGTTCCTTACATATTATAACCCACGCTTGCTGCTCACGCTCCAGTGCATTTACGTGCTGGAAATCAAGACACGAGAATTGCAGGTTTCATCACTCACCGATATAATCAAAGTGCCCTGGTGCAAGTCTCTCCGGCAGATGTGTAGTGAAGATGAAGCAGGTGAGGAAGGCGAATACCACGTGTTGGATGTGGATGGGGATCACGCCTTCTGCACAGCTGTCTTCTGCACACAGGTACAGCTGCAATATTGCAAGGGGAATTACACAGAGGCACCAAGGGAAGGAAAAAGCGAGCTGCAGACCACCTGTAGAAAGGGGGCTGGTGTCTCAGCTGCACCTCTACACTGTGCAGTACCCAGCAGACCATATGCTACTGCTGCCAATTGAAGCTCTTTTGTGGAGTTTGGTCTACCCCATGGCTGGGGGAGAGGTAGGGCTCCTCAACCACACCTGGAACCTCCTTGCTTGGACAAGCAAGTCCTGAGAGTTTGTATGAACCAGGGCTTTCTAGCCATGCCTTGCTGAAGGATGCAACATGTACACCCACAGCCTTTATGTACCAAGGTGATCAGTCTGTGTCACCTTGACTAGTAGTTCCCTTAGCATGACTTCAAGTGCCCGTATGCTCAGGCCAGATGCTAGGACCTGGAGCACTGCAGCAGACCCCAGCAGCAAAGACAGTCTGGTGCAATAAAGTCCATTTCACACAAATTATGGGCCAAATGCTCATGTCATAGAATCATAGACATGAGGGTTGGAAGGGACCTCGGGAGGTCACATCTAATCCAACTCCCTGCTCTTAGAAGGACCAGCCCCAACTACATCATCCCAGACAAGGCTTTGTCAAGCCGGGTCTTAAACACCTCCAAGGATGGAGACTCCACCACCGCTGGGTAGCCTGTTCCAGTGCTTCACCACCCTCCTTGTGAGATTTTTTTCCTAATATCCAACCTCAACTTCCTTGCTGCAGCTTGAGCCCATTGCTCCTTGTCCTGTCCCAGCTCCATCCTCTTTGCAGCCCCCCTGCAGGGAGGTGAAGGCTGCTGTTCAATCCCCTCCCTCTTCTCTTCTGCAGACTCAACAAGCCCAGTTCCCTCAGCCTCTCCCCAGAAGTCATGTGCCTTATGTCCTTGCTCTGGATTTCAATAAGGTCAAATCCCAATCAAGTTTGAGATTTGAGTTTGGATTTGCAAATTGTAGCCAAGTTGCCAACGTGTGGAAAATTTGCCCTGCGTGCAGAAAATAAGGTGCGGGGGAAGACAAATACACACCAAAACTAACCGAGTCGTTTTCCTGATCTCTTTAAAAGCATCTGCATATTTTCCTAAAAGTGCTGAGTCTAACATTAAACCACCCATGATCACTTCACTGCAGCTAGCAGAGGTACCTTGTGGGGACTAGGAAAGTGAGCCTTCACGACCTACCCTGTAGAAAAGCGGGATGCTGTCAAACAGGTAGGGATACACGAATGCCAGCGTGCGAAGGACTTTGCTGAACCTGGGCTGCTCCAGCTCTGGGAACCTGCAGCAAGAAGAAGCTTAGATTGAGCAATCACAGCAAATACATGACCGGCGTTTGCATGTTGTCTAAGGGACTGTGGCTTGCAGAACACGAGGTGAACGTGGGCTTTTTCATAGCCATTGTAATCTGTGCCGGCACTCAGAAAGCTGCTGCTAAATCCATGAAGGCAAGGCTGTAGCTACACCAGAGTTACAGCTGTCCCCAGACTGGTTGAGCTTTTTGTAACTATGACGGCACTGGGCAGAAAGGGATTAAACTGGGTGCAGAGAAGGACACCCCCAAGCAGCTCCTCGCCCACCTTGAAATGGGAAAACCCAAGTGGTCTAATAAAAGGTATCATTTCTGAACCAAGAGTTCTAGATATTTGCATTTCTTTTTTGTCAGACCAGCGCGGCTCCCAAATACATCCCAGGAAAACCCACACACACGCGCAGGAGGCACTAGGACGACGTTCCCTGGCCCGTGCAGCCATGGAGCTAAAACAGCCCTGAGGAGCCAGCCATAAGTACAAGCTGCTTGGAGCAGCTGCCAAAGCCACCCTGAGGGTTTTGTCTGGCTTCTGCCTGGGGCTGAGCAGCTCCTTACTCCGAACCTCTCCTTTCACACCTGTTCCCCTACCTCTCCCCTCCCCTCCCCTGTCCTCCCTTTATCTTCCCATCTAGCCAATTGCCCCCTAACTAAACCTTCACCAGGGTCACTGTGCCGGAGCATCCTACCCCTTCCCCGACTCCATCTGCCTTTCTGGTCTATTAAGACTGTAAACCCATTAGTGCAGAACCTGCCTGCTAGGCCTGCGCGAAGCGGCTAGTATTCGGTTCGGATTCGGCTGATTCAGGGGGCAGCAGTTTGATTCAGCGATTCGAATCACTGTCCCGAATCAATTTGGCTGAATCTCTGAATCACACAGGCCCATCCCCTACCCGCTCTCCCCGCCCTGGCAATGGCTGCCCTGCCCGCCCCAGCTCCCCGCACTTTGAAAGAAAAAAAACCCCCGACTCACCGGG
>NW_005842572.1:177795-181691 GCF_000455745.1 Alligator sinensis | reverse complement strand
GGTCCGCTGCTCCCCCACGCTGCATGGGGGGCTCTTCCACGAGCCCCACGAAGCCCCAAGGCTGCTGCAGGAGCTGGTGAGTTCGGGGTTTTTTTTTCCTTAAAGGGCAGGAGCTGGGGCGAGCAGGACAGCCATGGCGGGGGCTGGTGGAGCAGGGAGGGGGGTCAGGGGGCTCACGACAGAGCCCCCCATGCAGCGTGGGGCAGTGGGGAGCAACAGGGGTTGCCCCCCACCCCCGCGTGGGCGCCCGGGGGGGGGGGGGGTTTTTTTTTTTTTTTTTTTAAAAGGACCAGGAGCTGAGGCAGGCAGGGCAGCCATGGGGGGTTGGGGGAGTCCCCATGGTCCCCTCCCTGCCCCTACTTACGAGCTCCATGTCTGGCTCCAGCTCCCTGCTGCAGCCACCAAGGACCGCCCGAATCATAGAAGCTCTCCAAATCTTTTCCGAATCGATTCGGAGAGCTTCAAATCAAGTCAGACCTTTTAACTGGTCCCCTGATTCAATTTGGATTTGGTGATTCAGCCACCGAATCGGGCTGAATCTCCTCCGAATCGAATCAGCACCGGAAACTTCACACAGCCCGACTGCCTCTACTCTGCATGTGTGCATTCCCATGCACAAAAGGACCCCAACTCTTGGTTGGCTTTAAGCCCAATATTAGTAGCCGGAGGAGGAAACACAACATATTAGCACCCAGGTTCTCTCAAATGACCACTTTTTATGTTGTGTAAAGGCTTGTGGAGACTTAGTTGGCCTGACCCAACCCTACTGAAATCAGTGGAAAGATTCCCATTGATTTCACTATGCAATGCATCCGGCCTTTTGAGATCAGGCACTCACAATCCTCCACTAAATGCCACTGGCTCCCCGTGTCCTCTGCCTTCCTGGACTCTTGCAGTCTGTCCAGCTCAATTACTATGTGAACAGTGTTCAAAGCTCAGCTATTGCTGGGGCTGCTAGAAAGAAGTAAGTGAGGGAGGAAGGAAGGATGAAGGAGGTAATGAAGGGATCTGGAGTTCAGCAAAGTATAACGTGCTGTCCTTCCCGCCCCGGACCCTGGCCTGATGGCAGGTGTGGTCTTGTGTCATTGGTGTGACAGGGTCCAGCATGAACTGACGCTTGAAGCAGTGTTGGAAAAGCAAATTTGAATAGCTTGGCATGACCGTTCTCCCTGGTTGTTTTCTGCAGGCCACAGTGGAGTAGAGTGACATACTGAGGACACATGATTATCAAATTTATGGCCCAGATTATAATATTCCTACCATTGGATACACATTCACAAAACAAAAAAGCAAATCAGATATAGCTTGTCACCTCTGATTAACTTCAATAGATGTATTTTCTAGATGCAGATGAGCATGCACTTGCCTCTTCACAGACTCTGAGAGCAGCTTGGAAAATACAAAACCTTTTTACACTATCTTGGCACGGCTGTGTTTGCTCCCTTTCACCTTTAACACTGTCCACCATTGCACGGCAGCAAGGAAAAGCAGCTTTCTACATTAAGCAGTTGCTGAAGTTAGTCATTTTGACTCAATTCTTACACTGCTGTGATCAGAAGGCTGCAGAGCGAACCCAGTGCTGTCATAAAGAGAGAAATTTATATCCATGTAGAAAGTCTGGTGGATAATGCAGCGTTCATGCTGTTTGTTAATTAAGCAGGATTGCAGTTTCAATTTACAATGCATGAAACAGGTTTCGGAGCACTTGTATTTTGCACCCAGCCAAGACTTTGTAAATGTGACATTTTAGGGAATGCAAAACGTATCTGCTAAAATACAGAGGAAAAATCTAGCCTCTTCTCTTTATTACCTTTCTAGGATGTCGCTGTTATAGTGGTGGTACGGAGCACCGAGCCTGTTGGTTATAATCATATGGTAAATGAGAAGGAAAGGGTATGCTTGAGTGGAATTTGTGAGCATGACAAAGACAACCGTCGAGATACAGTTTATATTTTCTTGGCAGAAAGCCTCAACATAAAGCTTACCAGCCCTTGACAAGCGCGCAAAGGATGGGAAGAAATGGCAGAGGCCAGAAAGGAGAGGCGGGAGAACCACCACCCTCAGTAAAAAGGACAGGTGCAGAAGATGATTTTCATTCACTCAAAGAAACAGTTCAACATGTCAGACCAAGGCAGGACCAAAGAGAGACACCGTGCAGGTGCATGGGCTGACGGGAGCGGGGAAAGCGGGGCATTTCGGTTCTACCCAGAGCAGCCCTTCGCCTGGACCGAAGGCGGCTTCAGCTCTCTGCTCGCAGGTCATCTCCTTTCTACAGTCACTGCAAGCTGATTTCCCCTCGCGCGGTTCATTGACAAAGCCACGTTCTGAATCAAACACCGGTTTTGCATGGGGTGAAGAACGATGCAAGCTGGAGAGACCGTCCGGCCCCGCGTGACAAGGGAGAGGGCAGGACACCTCTCCTGGATGGCGCAGGGTTCAGCTCCTCGCCAGCCAGGCAACAGGGAGGTTAACTGTTCTTACTTAAATTCAACTGGGAAGACCGGCTCACCCTGCACAAAGCCTTTCCCAAACCCAAAGAGCTCTGCTAGACGACACAACATCCACCGGCGGAAAGCCGTGAGAAGCGTTCGGATACAGGGGAGCACTCAGCAGCTCTCACCGTGCACGCTGGGCCGAATCCTGCTCTCCCTGAAGCCAACAGGAAGGTGGCCACCCCATTTCTCTTACACAGCCACTCACACACAGCACGTGCGTTTGTGCAACAATCCCCGTAGCATGCACGCCTCCCCACCAGCACACGCATGGGTGGAGCATGGAGCCAGCTGGCTTTGCACTTGGGTTATATTTTTAGCCTAAAACAAATGGCAAAGATGGGAGAGTGGAGGGATAATACAGATGGGCAATGAGCCCACATGGCTTCCAACCCCAGTGCCCCTAAAAGAGAAAAGCGTAAGCACCGGATACAGCCGTTTGCCTGCGATTCTCTTGTTCCCATAACTGGTGGGACAGCCGGATGGGAGTGAGCAGGTTTTCTCCTTTTGTACCCTTCCCTTGGCATCCTGAGGACAGAAGAGACATGGGCCTTGATCCTGGAAGTCCTTGAGCAGTGCTGTAGCAGCCTGCGCGGGATTAATGTACCCAGCAGAGGTGGAAGCTGTGCGCGAGGGCGAGGAAGTTGCAACGACAGGGGCTTATACATGACCTTCCTGATGCAACTAGGAGCAACTCTGCACTCCTCGCTGAGCCTTATTCTTACTACGATGCAAAAATAACTTGGCAGTCTCACAGCGGCCGTTATCTTACTGCAAGGTTAGGCTCCCCTGCGCTTCGTGTCTCGCTTTTCATCCATGCCTCCCCTTCTTGTTTGCACTGCTTGGTACTCGGACGCCTCAGACCATCGAACATATACCACAAACCATTATCCCGACCAAGACATGGACAAATGCTCTTCCAGTCAGACGTGTGGACAGCAAGACACCCAACAAAGCCAGCTGTGTTTACCATCTTTGGTCCCGTCCAGGTGGCTCGTAGGATGTCCTGCTAACCTTGCATATGGCACATGACACCGATGGAGATCCTGTTGGCTGCTTTCCTATCTTCCGTGGGGACTGGCTTCGGGTTCAGACTGGAGCGCAGACCCCATCTACTTTTTCCACTCATCTCGCTACCCATCCAAATGGCGCTCTGCATTTTCCTGCTTCTACCTTGACACCCATTTCTGCAGCTCCTGCGTGCAATGCAATGCAGAGGTGCAGCAACACATGGATGGTATGCCATGAAAGCTTCCTTTGCACAAGGCACAACACAGCGCAGAAGCTTGTTTCCCCCAAGAAAGGCTGTGCAATGTTTGGCTAGATCCACATGGGACTGAAGAAACGTCCAAAGTCCCACGTGGGCGAGAGGCCCCGAGGTGACTGTTGCACTGATGCCGGTTC
>NW_005842572.1:125674-177742 GCF_000455745.1 Alligator sinensis | reverse complement strand
AGGTGAGAGGGATGGAAGCAGGAGTAGGAAGTCCCCCGTGAAAGGGCCTTGCAAGCATCCAGCACCATTTGAAAACCAAAATATGTTAATTTTTATGTTTCTGCCTTGGCAATCCAGTGTTCAGGTTAGACAGCTTATAAAAGGCAAAAAGCACTTTATTACCCACTCACCTAGCCAGTATTGGGAAAAAATCTCCTAAGAAGGGAATTAGAGCCGGTAAAGTAGGTAGATAATGCGTCCACTCGCACAGCATTTTCAGAATGGCCCATTCATTTGCATTCCCATTGATCTTCAGGAGATACGGCGTGCAGCAGGTCCGAAGGATGGGTTCATTAAAGACTTCAGGTGCACGGAGAAGTCCTACTAGAAATCAAGAGCCTTCCTCCATTGTCAGAGGTTGCGGAGCAAGTCGAAGGGCCATCAAGGTGACATGGTTACCCCCTTCCTGTTGCAAGCATATCAGTTCTTTTCCCCCCGCTAAATCGATCTAAGTGCCTCTGAAAGTTAATGCCACATACCTTTAGAGGAGCAGAACTGCAAAGCCAAACATTATATACATACGTCATAACAGCTATAAACTTGCAGGGGTACAAGTACGGTTCGTCTCTGGCTGCACACACAAACTACGGTAGATGACCCAGGCTGCATTGGCATGTTGCTACCAGCATTTAAAGCAAAATGAAAGACAGATTTAGGGACGGCTGCACCAACAGGATAAGCTGCACTGAGTCCAACATTGTCTCCTACACGCTTTGGATGCTGTATAGTACCACAACGCAACCCTCTGGCAACACCGACAACAGAAGCAGTGACCTCTGCAGAATATTGGGAACAGACCATATAGAAAGGTTGGATCGGAGACGCAATGAAGACAACGACTTTGGACCCAATTTTGCCATGCTATAACCCCTATTCACTTGGAGGAGAGGCTGCAACACCTGGTCTCCCCGCTATAACGATGCTTTTATAGCAACACAGTTAAGATTACCGCGACATTTTCTGCTGCATAAAGTCAGATGAAGTTTGCAGCTGCCGTCGAGCATGGACCCTTTTGCAATCTGCCAAGCACTTTGTATTCCCGGTGAGACATGGCTCAACACTGCACTGCATTGCACAATCTCGACCCAGGACGCTTCCTCTTTTCAATCCAACCTTTCCTGTTGGAGCCTTTTGCCCCTTGCGTGGCTCAGGTCCCCTTTGCAGGATGCAGCAGAGACTGGCCACTCACACAGACAAAGAAGAGGACACTGGTGGAGAGACATTCGCAAAACTATGGATTTTATGAACTGTGTGTACTCCTAGTCAACCACACTGAGCATCAAGCCCCCCGGGGAAAGGGAGTCAGTGCCAGAGGGTGGCATTGTTCGTCCTTGGCAGCTGCAGGCCAGAACCTAAAAGAAAAAAAAGAAAGGAGAGAGAGAGAAAAAAAAAAAAGAGAGAGACTGGAGAAGAGCCTTATTGCTAACAGAGACCTCCTGGCACAGCAGAAGTTGCATTTCTGTGCCACTGCAGTTCACTCGGCAACTCAGCTTGCAAGTCGTCACAGATGCTCCGATGGGGAAGCCACTTACCGTGAATACAGTCGGGGAAAAACACAAAAGCCTGTGGTTAGAGAGTCGTTCTGAGAGTCTATTGCACGTTTATTAGTGCAAGGGACGGAGAAGTTACCAATGCTGATGTTTGTGGGCCGTGTTGCACTGCTGGTCGTGGGGCAATGCAGCGTTTCCGTAGGACCAGGCTTCCAAAACGAAGCAGGAGGAGGGGAGATCAGGGCAGTCCCTCCACATTGGCATATAGGACTGATTCACCTCACTAGCTATGCTACGACCCATCAGCAAAAGTATCCCAGATTCACAGAAGTTTAGGGCTGGAAGGGACCTCGTGAGGTCATCAGGTCCATCCCCCATCATTTGTTGTTCAAAATCAATGGGTCTCATTCCCCACTTGCTCACATGGGGGAATGACATTTTGGGGTACTTAGGAAGCTTCTCCTGGGTACTTGCTCACATGGGGGAATGACATTTTGGGGTACTTAGGAAGCTTCTCCTGGGTACTTGCTCACATGGGGGAATGACATTTTGGGGTACTTAGGAAGCTTCTCCTGGGTACTTAAACAAGTGACCGTTGAAAGAGGCACGATAAACGCACAACGACTGAGGCAACCAGAACTAGAGCTCTACCGTCTTCTGGTAACGGTTAAGCATTTCTTGGGTCATTATACTTACTGTTTTGCAACACAGAGATGTTGCACTTTGCTTTTCATGTCTAAAAGAATTTAAAACAAAATCGAGGGGTTGATTTTGTTGTTGGGGTTTGGAGTTTTTTTTTAAAAAAGCCCTAATCTTGGGCGATCCCATTTCACTGAAATGCCGCAACCGTTGTAACCCGAAACAAATTAAACCGCTGTCACCTGTCCTCAGCAAAACCACCTCGCCAGACAGTAATACAAGTCAGACAGAACACAAAGGAAGAGGGGAAACTAGTAGAAAAAAAGGGGGAAAAATAAATGGAGACTATATACAGGGGGAAAAAAAGGGAGGGAAAGATTAGCAAGATAGTCTAAACACATCTATTCCTAATTCTGCTACAACATGTAACACTTGTCATTAGCATTAACAATGAAAGGTCCAAGCTGCTTTCCCAAATGCTGATGAGTTGGTCTGAATCCTGTAATACTCCCACCAAACGGCCAATACAGGTTTTGGGGATACCTTGCAGTGCTGAGCTATCAGGTTGCTCCCTGCTACCTCCATCCTTTTTATTTCGATGCTTTGCCTTTTGCAATGTACCTCTCCCTGTTCGGAGACTACAGCGTCCTCGTATTCATTTAGGTACCAACAACAGCACTGGTCCAGCGCCAAACCCCGGGCAGTGAAGCCGACCAGCAAAACGTCTTTAACCAGAAACCGCCACGGGTGACTTTTGTGCATCTTGTACCGGACACACGCATGCTAACGAGCAACATTTTACTCATAGCCCGCGAATGCACAAAACAGGCTAATTACACCAAGCAATTCACAGCTCAGAAATCAGCTATCACGTGCAAACTACATGATCATAAAGGGAACTAGCAGCATGTCACAAAAAAGCTTCCAAGAAAATTTCCACTATGAAGTAAAATGAGTAATATCTGGCTTGAGATGTGGTCAGTTATTCATACCAGAAGCTAGCTAAGTACTTAGCAAGCTTTGAGAAAAGTTGCCCAAGTCAAAATGTCCTACTCCCCCCAAAATTTCCTAAGAAATCCCTTGCCAGGATGCTTGGGGTTTAGAAACAAGGAGGATACTCAGGGAGGCTCGCCTTTAGGTATCTTCTCACAGCAGACACACATGTCCTATTCATTATTCTTTAAAAAGGAGTCAATTAGATGTACGAACTTGAAGGCCACACACCTGCAAAACCTTACACACATCCTTAGCATGGTGCACATGAGCAGTCCCATGGATTTTGATGGGACAATTCAGACGCTTAAAATTAAGCATATGCTTAAGCACTTGGAGCACACATTTCATCTCAGACATGCTGTAATTAAAGAAAAACAAGTTACTATAGGCAGACCTCTTCCTGCTGGAGACAGCAAGATATGAAACTCTCTTTCAACAAGTCTAAAGCTTCACCAATGAAGTCTTTTCACAGGCATTTTGGAAAACGATTCTAGTGCCAGCGCGCAACATGGTAATAACAGTAAATGCCCCATCTATCCACTCTCCAGTTCACGGCATTTAGCGATGCAACATATTCCAAGGCTGTGTGTTTAAATGAACATGCTTTGGCCATCACAGTGTCACATAGCAGTACCTGGAATAGCAGGAGAGACCGGTGCTAAGAACCGCGTTGAACACAGCAGTGGGTACGTAACAGCGATGGAAAGTGCCGTCGACCCATTCCTCTGGGAAAACGTATGCTGAATAAGCAACCGCAGAACCTGAAAATAAAAACAACACCCGGATCAGTTCTGAATATTATCGATGTATTATTCAGTAACCTTTTTTCTACAGTGGTTTAGGTCTCTGACTTTCAAACAAGCCCGAAGATTCAGCGGCAAAAAATACTGCAAGGAGCACGAAGGTGGACGGTTCCCACCCAGCTCTGCCCCGCGCACGAGTGCTGTCCACAGATCGCGGACAAGCGCCCACGGACCAGGCAGCAACCCGGGACCTTAAAGGCCAGTCTTAAGAAGCCAGGTTACCTCCTCATCCACTGGAGATCAGAAGCTGCTTTGTCAGAGGGGAGAAATTTGGGCAGCTGGTAAAAATGTATATCCACCGATAAATGTTTTCTTTTCCAAAGACATCAAGACAGGGTGTGCAGCTCTGGGGCTGGTTTTGCTGCGACGTACATGGGGTTTTATGCCAGCAGAAGGCCACTAAGTTTATAAAACTTCAGCTGTTTCAGCCTGCCCCTTTCATTTTTTTTTCCCCTTTTAAACTGAAAAAAACTCAGGGGTCAGCCCTGACTCCAGTGTCTCCCTCCAGCGACTTGCTATATCAGGACTGCCAGATCAGGCTGTAAAATGGGCGTTTTTAGTTGCAGGGGAAATGCTTCTAGCGTCTCTGGTGTTCGTGTGTCATGGTGCGTCCATGCACTTTCTTTCATTTCATTTCATCCAGGTTTATGCCCAAATTATTTTATTAAGTGCCAGGAGTAACTACCACCCGGGTAATTGCCAACAGGATGCCCAGACACAGAGAGGAGGACTGAACCCCACTGGGCCCATTCTTTTACACGTGCAGTAAAGAAACCCGGCGGCACCAACTTCACCCCAGGATGCATCCGATTTGCAAGCAGGACAGCAGCTCCCCCTCCATCCTTACACGAGACGCATCGCTGAGATTAAACCGACTCCGGGCAAGGTCCTTTCAGCAACCCCGCGTGTGACCGAGCCCTGATAAGCATTATCTGCGAATTCCCGGGAGGGTGGCTACGCTAGCGACGTGTGCCGAATTGGTGTTTCAGCCTGGGGGAGAACGTCTCTCACTTATTTTTTCTTTTTGGCGGTGGGGGGGGCATGGAGATTTGGGGCTGTTTGGATCCAGGGCTTCTTCCTTTTGTGCTAGGAATCAGCAATAAAAGCATCAGTGACAGATATGGTTTATAAGCCAAAGGCCACTCCAAACCGTGACAAATCCACTGCCTGCAAATGCACAGGAACAATCAAGAGCGATAAGATCCAGGGCCTGTGTTTGCATCGTTAAAACACCGGAACGATGCTCACGCAGGTCTCCTGGACTCAGCATTCAGATAAACCGTGTCTGTAAAGCTGTAGCAGTAGCAAGCTACCACGCCGGCCTCTTCTCTCTCCGATTCATGCACAGCACGTGCTTGTGAAAAAAAGCCAGTGCCGTCCTTCAAGGATAGCGCAGTGGACGACGGGACCCAGCGTGAACAGATCGAAGCCATGTGTGAAGGTCTGCAGAGGGCAGCAGAAGTCCCAAGAACGGGTCTTTTCCCAGGCGGTGACAGCTGGGCGAGTTGTGTACGTCCGCGGGGATGGGGATGGGGATGGGGAAGGTGTTTGAGTGTCTGTCTGGGTCTGTGCTGAGCTAACGTGCAAAGTGCTGCTATTCTGCAGTTTAAAGACAAATGCAGACTTCACCCAACTGCGGTGCCGGCGTCGAGGGCTGGCATGCCTCCACCTCTGAAGGCTGGATTAAAGAAAGGAAACAACCCTGGTGATTCACAAAGCCCAGACAACCACGTGCACTGTGCAGCTGGGGTGGAGACGGCTTCTCTGTCACAAGCTCCCGCGCACGGAGAGCTGTCAGGAGATCCCTTTCCTCGGTTCCTCCAGCTCCTTAGTCCACAAAGTGGTGCGAGAGCCTTTCCCCCTTGCATTCAGCAATGCAAAACGTACAAACGGGCCGAAGTGACTTAGGAACTTCAGACCCACTTTCAGGAACCTAAATGCCATCAGCTTTCAGGATACGTCCATGCAATGCCACACCAGCGATCTATGATTGCACTAGCAGAGGAGCCCCGTCTGGGCAGCACTCCACCTGGCCTCATTAGCCCCACTGAGATACACCCTTAACGAGATGGGAGTTCAACTCCAAAGTCCTAGGCAGTTTGGAAAACCCCACCGGTTATTCTGCGCAGCGTTTGCAGCGGCTCTTACCCAGGCTGTAGATGCTGAGGCTGCCGTAATCAAAGAAGTAACAGATGTGTCTGGCCTGGGTGGACATCGTACTGAACGTGTGGGCACAGCTGGACATGAAGGGGTAAATGCAGCAGGTGCTCATGTAGGCAAGAAGGGGCCAAGCGTACACGTCGTTGCAGAGATCCAGCGCATATAACAAGGCAAGCAGCTTCCCTAGGAAGTAGCTGGAAGACAAAGGCTCCAGTGAGACCCTGCTTGTTATGGGGAAATCTTGGCTCCACCAAAGGCAACAACCTACTCGTCTCGATTTCGGTGGGGCCAGGATTTCGACTTCTCATTTTGCCCGACGAGCCTAGACGTGGGTTACTGCTGTCTGGGCTCTCGGGCACTGTTTTGCTCGAAGCCGTGAGCACCGCTCGCGACTCGCCCTGGTGCCAGCGTCCCCTTCCCCTGCCGCCTCCCACCCCGATGGGTTATCAACCCATCGCCGACTCCCACGGCCGGAGGAGGGCTTGTAAGAGCATCTCGAAAGGCAGCATCCGAGAGAAAGCAGGGTAAATACCAGGCAGGCACAAAATGAGTCCAGATATTTAGGGTTTCATTTGTCATTTGGAAGACACTGAGGAGACAATCTGCGGCTGAGCTTCTGGGATGGCGGTACCCGAACACGATGCCCTGCTCGCGAAACACCTGGAAGGGAATGAGCAGAAGCCTCTCATTTAGACGGGCTCTGTGCTGTTCACCCTGCACCACGGGAGCTGTGTTCGGATGCCGGCCCTGCATCGATACCCCTGTTCAGGAGCTGCCTGGAAGAGGGGCGCTGCTTTGAGCTGCGACGCAGAATAGCGGGAATTGCCTTTTGTTCTGGGTGCTCGCCACCACGAATGTGTGGGCTAAGCTAGCTAGTAGGTGGACAAAAATGGCACATTCCCCTCCTTACCTACCCAGGTAAGGAACAATCACAGGGCAGGAGCCTGAAGCACCCAGGGGAGTCCTAAGTCTCCAGGAGGACAGGTCTGAGTGTGCCCCATCCACATCCCACTTTCCCCCAGTCTGCTGACAAGTTTCAGCTGTTAGTGAGCAGCTCTGGACTGGACCCCACTGCGGCCTGGGGTGCCCAGGTCCCCACCGGCAGCCATCCAGGCGTGGAGCATATCCGTGGATTGGATGGATGGGGTGCACATGCTCCTTGGGATGCACAGATAGACCAAGGGTGTCATAAGTGGTACGGGCAGCTCATGTGTGTGGCACGTGGCAGATCAGGGAGGGGACAGGCAGCACAGGGGCACATGGGTCAGAAAGGGAAAGCAGAGCAGCAGGTGGAGCAGGGAGCACAGGGCAAGAAGCAGCAAGCAGAGCAGCAGGCCAGGCTGGGAGCACAGAATGCAGAGCAGCAGGCGGGACAGGGGGAGAGGATCAGAGTGGCACTCAGGTAGGGGGTAGGGCTAATTTGTGGTGCACCTGCCAAAAAAGTTGGTCCCACTGGCATGGACCAACCCCCAACGCAGTGCCTGATCCTGCAGGCACGCAGGGTTTGCAGCAGATCTGTCTGCTCAGAGCAGCGTGGAGGGCAGCCCATTGCTACGCCCGTGCCCATGCTGGCAGGATCAGAACAGCCCGGCACACCCCAGCTTTGCACGATGCACCGTCCTGAGACCTCACATAGATATCCTAGGCCTGATTTTCCAAACAGAGAGAGATAGAGAGATATAGAGAGAGATTTTCCAAACAGCTCAGAGTCCTCAATGGACTCAACTGCTCTGCAAAATCAGGCCAGGTCAAAGTGCCTTAGCAAGGGCAAAGCATCCTAACTGCATGCACCAGCTTTGATAGTCTTGTCCTGATCACACTAACTGCTCACCTGGCATGTAGATCCCACAGCAAAGGGCATGGGATACCCCAACATGCACACACAGGAGCGCTCCAATTGACCTGCTGCTTTTGCCCTCCCATAGAAGCTAAATATTAACTTTAAAAAAAACAACCAACCAGCACGCTTCATTTCTCGGTAGAGGTTTCGGCTGGCCTCGGTCTGCATTTTTTGGAACATGAGGCCAATCTTCTTCGCAGAGTGGGGCAATGTCTGTTGATGCAAGAGGGCTGGCTGGTTTGGGGTTTGTTTTCTTTCCCAACCCCAGTGGCCTTTCTGCAGTAACACAATATTATGCCACATGCTCAACATTTTCCCTTTTTCACAACACAGATTTCTTGCGTTTAAACCTGTTTTTAAAGATATTGTGAATGACAGTCAAAATCATATTCACCACAACCCGCTTTTTGGTGGATGAAAGTTCTCTGATCACGTTAATCATTTTTCCCATAAGCAACAAGTGTATATATAAAGTTGGGTGTGTGTGTGTGTGTACATACACATGTGTATATACACACCTGAACTGCAGTATTAAATATTTGGGCTAAAGCCTGCATCCTAAACAAGCAAACCTCATCCCACTCAAAAAAAGACCCTCTTTTTTGCAGAAATTCTTGAAATATTGAATTTACTTTGCTTTGCTTGAAGTGATTTTTATATGTTTATATAGGAGTATGTGTGTGTGTATATGCATATATATAGCTAATATCTATCCATCAATCTATATAATATCTAGCTATCTCCAGATAGAGGGATATATTTATACACACAGATATATACACGCAGATATATTAGATAGATGGATATTAGCTATGTGTGTAAATATAATCTATCTAGCTATCTCTAGATAGAAATATTTACACACACATATATTAGATAGATATATGTGTGTGTGTGTGTGTGTGTGTAAATATAATTTATCTGATATCTAATGTCTTAACTATCTCTAGATAGATTATATTTACACACATATGTGTATATATATATCAATAGATACACACACTAAACATGCACACGCAAAACCCACTTCAAACACAGCAAAGTAACTTCAATATTTCAAGAATTTCTGAAAAAAAGGGTCTTTTCTTGCACGGGATGAGGACTGCTAGGTTTGGACGCAGAGTCTAACCCAAATATTTAATATTCCAGCTCCGATTTAAATGCTCCGAAGTGATGATTGAGAAAGAAAAGCGGCACCGGGCTGTAAGAGGCTGCTACGTCCCGACGCAGCGGCAGCCAAACACAAGAGAGACCCACGAAGCAAAGCCACACTTACTTTGGGCACTTGATTAATGTTGAGCAGCCTTGGCAACTTCAAGCTCAGCATCGTGGTCCGGCCAGCCAGCACCGGCTATGGCTCTGAATGCTTTCCGCCTCCACCGCCCTGGAGACCGGCTCCAGCTAATCCTTCATCGGTGACTCAGGCTGAGGTTGTCTTCGCTTCCACCTCCCTACCTCTTCACCCAGCGCCTACTGCCAAGGCCCCGGGCTTGTGTGCTAGGGAGAGCAAGAGCACAAATACAAGGGAGGTTGCTATAGTGAAAGGAGTGACTGAAGGAAGGGCCCTGGCCAGGTAACTTTGGATTCAGGCATGCACGGGCTGCGTTTTGCATGGCTTTGCTCCCATGCCAAATCACGGCACTGGCTGGGGATTCGTTAGTCCTCTAAAGCTTGTGACCGAGGAGGCAAACGAAGCCTACGGGCCGCTCACAACCTTCTTGCACTGGGCTGAAAGGAAGAGGGACATGGAAGTAGAGAGGCCGATACCTTGGGCCCAGACCCCAGGGCACTTTGGAGAGGGGAGGGCGGCCTGAGGTCTCACAGAGACGTGGAAAGGAGAAGACCGTCTCCACGGCTGTGCCCGTTACGTCCCAGCCCCATGGACGCCCCTGTACGGACACTCACGGAGACTCACTCGAATGATGGAGACAGGACGGTCCCCACTTTGGTAAGACATGACCGTGAAGCCGTCGCAGGCAAGCAAAGCACTTGAAGAAGCCAAGAGAGGCATCAGCAGCGCTGACACAGGGACTGGGAAAGAGGGAGAAAGTCAAGATCCGTGCCCGGACCTCCACAGCTTCGGGGTTGGGGCATCGCCAACTGTTGTACCAGTGGGATGCTCCCGTGCGCCATCAGGGACCCGTTTCTCGGGTCCTTTTGGTCCTACAACTGCAAACCAAGCCAAGACACGGGCTCTCCCTGGCTACAGCACAAGCTCCGCGCATGGCAGGACCAGCTCCTTAGCTGGTAGCAGCTCATTTCATGTTCACAAAAAGACAAAACAGGGACAAGAGCTGCCGTGGGGAGGATCTCAGCTCGGGCTTGTCCTTAGACATTAGCAGATGGGAAGGAGGTATGGAAGTGTCCATGCTGCAGAGTTTTGGGGTACCCCAACGTCCTGGGGGCTCCTTCCCACAAGGGGTGAAATAAGCAGGGCGGCTCTTATTGCTATAGGCGTGAGATGCCAACTCCTCTCTGAACTTAGGGCACCGGCACATCGCCGCCTACCTCAGCCCTTGCAGGTCTCACCACCAGGAAAACTCCACCTGTCCCCAGCCAGCCTGGATGAGCCGCTCAGAGAGGCTGGTGAGAGATGGAAATAACCCAGTCTCGGGTCCTGGAGCTCCTGGGATAGGCAGGGGGGAGCTTTGACAACGGGCATTGCCTCGTGGGCTGCTCCTGGCAGGTGCGAGGAGGGCTCTTCAGTGAAATCACAGCCTCCGGCAGGTGCAGCCCTAACCGAGAGCCCCCTCCGCCCCTCGAGAGGAAGCAGGTGTGCTCCCACCTCGCCGCAGGGAACAGGCTCCGGGCCGCAAAGCGCTTTGAAGAGCTCCTTGTAAATGGGTATTTGCAGCATCTCTCGAGGAGCGGTGCCTGGGGGACCCCCGGGCTCAGGAGCGTGCTGCCGTTCAACTCGCCCGCGGCATGCGGCTGCTATTCCCGCCGTGCAAAGGGGAGCCCAACACTAGTCACGGGCCGGCTGCTTCACTTAAATTTTGACCGAACTGTACTGTCCAGGCTGGTACACTTCCTCCTGAGGTTTCCGAACCAGCCTCAGGAGCATTGGGTTGGGACGGAGGAAGAGGAGGAGGGAGCCTTCAACGGGAACAGCCATGCCAACATGCAGCGCTCCTAATTTCCTAGAGAGTCTCTGCTTTTTCCCTGCACCTGCAAAACCCATGCCAACGTCCCCGTGATGGCCAGGCCACTGCTCCTAAGCCATGAGGGGCTCTTCAGCTTAGCCCCCTGCAGAAATTCCCATTAAAAGTGGGGGCATTTGCAGAACACGTTGGGTGAGCTTTAAGAGGCGAACTGCCTCGAGAGCCCTTCTGCCTGCTGACTTCGTGCAAATGTTAGCTAAGGCGCTAGAGGCGTTTGGCATCATTCCCCGAGGGCCTGCGCGCAGTTATGGCTCTTTCTTTAATGCCAACAGCTTGTCGGGTCGGGCAGGACGGGTTATTGTGGCCAGACTTCATGCCATCACTTGGGGCACTTGTACACATGACAGTCACAAGAGATCCCAGACAAGTCTTTTCAAGTTTGCATGACAAAGGGAAGACTGCGAAGAGCGTGCAACAGCGCGCTCGCACACACACATCCCACGTTCCCGATCTGTGCCCGCCTGCTGCAGGCTGGTGGGGTTTAATCCACAGGCTTTCTAGCCACATCTCCACAGCGTGGGCAGGCGGTGCCACGCGGTACCCGGTAAGTGACAGGGGTCATTTCAGCGTGAGTACCCAAACACCTCGCTTATCAGCTCGCCTCAGCTTCCAGCGGATCTGCAGCCAGCTGGCACTAGCAGAGCCGGATAACAAAGGCAGCACTCGAAGGAAACGCTGCGCTATATTTAAAAGAGCGCGATCTGAGGGACAGAAAAACATTGGCACCGCAAAAAAAATCTTTTGCAAGTGGGAGTTTCATTCGTGGCTTTGTCGTTAGTAAGTGCTGCCTCCGGCAGACTGCCCCAGAGCCTCTCCTGCCCTCCTCTCTCTGCGACTACGGCCCGCGTCACAACTTCGATGATGGCTCTGGGGACTCCGCGCCTGACCAGAGCGGACTTTACGTTGGACATTGATTTCACCCTGACCCTTGTCACCACCAACAGAAAACCGGCATAGCAAGCACAGCTTTTGCTATCCTTTTCCACCCCAAAATTACCCTCCGTCTAATGGATTAACAAGGCTCCCCTCTTCCCACTCCAGCGCCCCACACCTTCTCGCTGGGGTCTGCATTGCTATCTCCTCTCCAGGGCACACGGAAAACGAATGCTGTGGTCCACCCTTCAAAGCTGCTTCTCAGAAACAAGTTAACCTTTACTCATCTGCTTCTAAAGAGGAAAATGAACGGAGCCAAGGACATTCAACATGACAGAAAACCAAATCAGAAAGGGCATTTAGTTAAAATTTACACTTAGTGCTTTAGCTTTGCCATTATGCATAATTATCTTCCACATCGTCCCCATCTTACGGCCAAAGTTCTCCTCTATCGATCGATCGATCGATAGATAGATATCCACACAGAGATAGATACATGCAGATAGATAGATAAATGCAGACAGACAGACATTTACACACACACCTCTCTCTAATATCTATCCATCTATCTAATATCTAGCTACCTCTGAGGCCTTTTGGCATGTTATGTGCAGCCTAGGATCTACTGAGACCCGCAGACCAAATGATGGGCCTGACCCCACGCGGGGTGGAGAGGCTTTGCCCCCTGTCGTTCCCATTTCCAGGCATCCAGCGTTATGCAGGACTGGACCTTACGCTGCCACCCAGACAGCTTGGCACAGAAGCTGGGACTTTCCTCTACCAAAACCCTTCGTCATAAACACAAGTGGAGTCAGGAGACGGAATAAAAATAATCCCTTATCGGAGCAAACTGCCCAAGCTCCTCAAGATGCTCTTGGCGTGGCAGCTCTGCTTAAACCTGAGCTTGCGGATCAGCACGGGATGGCCGCGCCGCTTCAGAAGGGGCGCTCGGGACCCACTTTCCTAAACTGCGGAGGCTGCGTTACCTCCTCTCTCCGCCTGGGAAGTGCACGCGCACGAGAGCAGGTACGCGCCGCTCATCTGCCCGCTGCAACGCGTGGTTACCTAGTCCGTACCTACCGCTCAGCTGCAGATGCGTGCGCACAGTGGAGAAAACACCCAACTCTGCTATTACTTTATTTTCCAGCAAGTTGCTATTCTATTGCTGTCCCTATCAGCAGCCTCCACACCCAATCTCCTGCGTAAAGAAGGGGTAGAAACTTGTTCTTCGCAGAAGGCACATCCTACCCGCCCCGCCAGGCTCCTCTCCCGGCACCGAATCAGGTACGGTCCTGAAACATCCTGGGCGAGCACGAGCCAGCTGCAGCCGAACCACCCTTACCTTTTGCACGCGGGTTTTGCCCATCCTCTCTCCACGCCGGCATCCGTGGCTGACCACCGAGACCCACAAGACTTGTGTCAACGTGGTTCGCTGCCCAAGGGGTGGAATCGCCTTCAGCTTCTGTTGCAAAATGGGTGTCGGAGGCAGAGTAGAGCAACCTGTGCCCAGCTCCCAAACCAATGCACAGGCGGCGTGACTAGCACAGCCCACCGACCACGCGCAGGGGACACCACCCTGCCTCCAGCAAGGGAAAAGGTAACCACCGACATAACAAGGGCCATGGGTTGCACAAACCAATCATTGCCACGCGCCGTCATAAGGGTATAAATAGCCGAAAGTCCACTGTAAAGGTTAGGTGCCCGACGCGAGCTACGCCCTCATCCAGCCTCTCCCCATTTTGCAGGCTTCACACGCGCAGCATGTTGCACCGAGCTCAGCGGGGCGGTGGGAGCACGAGGGTTTCCTGGTCCGGCTCCAAAACTGGCTTTGAACCCGGCATGAAATGCAGACCTCCATTTCCCTGCTTATCTGCCAATTCAGAGACGCCTACGCCCATACATGCAGAGTTGATATTTTTATGAGGCACGCTGCACTCGGCGCACACCCATCTATACGGGCTGGAGCCGGCCTCTCCTTCCCCATTACCTTACCCAGGAATATTTCTCCCTGACATTTTAACTTCCAGTTTTAAAGCCTGTGGTGGACAAAGGAGAAAGCCTGACGTTCCCCGCACCCCTGTATAATCACCTCTCTTCTGCATGCTCAGGCTTTTATTATGCAGAGAAAAATATGGGTCTGAGAGGAACAACCTTCCCGTGTAGTTGCCCACCGTAGTTTCTATAGTTACATTTATCATCCCTGGCTGCAGGGCAAACATAATCTGAGTTAAAATACAACAGGACACACTGGAAGGTTTAAATTCAGGGGGAATGGTTTAGCCATTAATAATTAACTTTTATGACTTAATCAGTACCACATGAGAGAGACTAGTTAAACTAGGAAACCAGTGGCTGGGCTGAGCTGCCAAAGCACCGAAGGCAGTGATAGAGGAAATGCCAAATTGCAAATGCCAGACCGAGCAGGGCAAGATCCGTAGCAGGTTTTATTTCACTATTATTATTAAATCGTTCGCTATGTGCTCAAGACCCGCTGTCAGGAAGCAGCACGACCCCGGCTAAGCACATGCTTCAATCCCATAGAAGTCAATGGGGATTCAGCAAACTCTTCAGCGCTCTGCTGAAAACAACGCTTTCATATGTTGCACCCCAGAGGTGGCTGCATTTCACCGGTTTATGCTTCTGCTTGTGCAGTTTAAGTAGCATTTTTTTTTAAGAAAAGAAAATGTGTCCTATTAGAAGAGGGGAGTTTGAAAGGACCCTTGAAAACACTTTCAAATCCATAGTCATCCTTGTAATACCAGACATTACATTGTTTTTACATTATTTCATATCAAAAACTCTTTTTAATTTGGCATTTGGGAAAAAAAAACACCCCAAAGTAATTAATTCAGTTCGTTAGATGTGCTTTAAACGTGCTTCCAGGGGGTCCTGGAACAAAGGGTGTTAGTAAAGCATATGATATTTTTAGTACACTATGCATGTGTGAAGGAAGTGACTTAATCCGGATGAATTACTGCCCTCCTGACACGCGCACACCCCCTATAGAAATGTGTACATGTGTGCATACGCGTGCCCCAGACACACACACTCATTTCTCAGTGTCGCCTTTCTCTGTGTGAGGCCACGAGGAAATCAAAGCTTTCTTTTGCCCACTTCCCCGTGTGCCTTGGCTATATAAAAAGTTTCCATCTGTTTTCCTCCGCGGGACAGGAGAGGTCACCAGCTGAGCGTCCCCAAGTCCGGAAGGGCTGCTGCAAAGCAAATCCACCCCGTACTTACATCCCTGCTACGCTCGACAGCAGGCTTCGCCGACACCCTGCTACCCCGGAGCATCGAGGCGGCCGTATTGTTTGGCAGCGCACGACTGGAAAGCACATCTATCACCCCGTGCTAAAGAGGGGAATTAGCTCTGGCTCAGCTGGGGAGCAGGCTTGCAAAAGGAACGGCGACCCGTTGCTCTCGGCAGGGCAGGAGAGCAGAAGGGGAGGACAGGAAAGAGAGCTATGCTGGCTGGCGGGGCAGTCCCGGGGTGGGCCTGCTGTGCGTTGGCTCCGGCTGGGGAAGGACACGCCGAGGTCGTGTGCGCCTGCTGCTTTGGGAGAGCGAAGGCCGGCTCCAGCTCTGCTGAAGCAGGGAAGGAAAGAAAACAAAGGGGAAGAGCAGAGTGCAAAGCAATCCCAGATGCTGCTCGGGGTGAAGCGCCGAGACTCACGGCAAAGCATAGGAGGCCTCCTGCCCTCCTGCCCACAAGCTTGCACACTAGACATCACAACTGCAGCCAAAGGGCTGGGAAGGGAGTGGTGGAGCCAGGGAAATGAAGAGGAGAGGATGCTGGGCCCATAGCCACCATGCTCACCTCAAGCTGTGCTGAGCGTGTAAGACAGTGCCATGCAATGGGCTCGGTAACCGGGGAAAGGCACACACCAGCAGCCCGGGGTTCAGAGACACGCGTCCTACTGCCGCTCACCCAACTGTCCCCCCGACTCGAGGACAGGGGCTGTGCAGTTGCCCACGCGGTTGGTACCAAAGCAGCCGCGGCAGGTTCCAGCAGCCCCGTGCAGCCCGCATCACCTCTCCCTTTCGGCTCCTGACGCTGCCGGGCACAGCTCTCCGGCTTAGCCCACGCTCCTGTATGCAAAACCAAGCCTATGTTTCTCCTTCCCTTTGATAAGGCCTCTATTTTTACTCCAGCTCAGGCAGCCCTGAGTAACATATTTCACAATATTTGAATATAGCAACAGATTAAGAGCCTTGAATCACTGAAGTGTGATACAAGGTCATTACTCTCGTATTATTAAGTAGTTAAAAAACTGTATCTAGGCACAGCACATTATTCACAAATTACGAGGAGCAGAAATAATGGTCATTTTAAATCAGGCCTCATGAATATGCAACAGTACCCCAGGTTTTAATCACACGGGGAAAAAAATATCTTGACATAAAATTAAAGTCTGAGGCTGTTAACCCTCCCGCCGCCAGCTCCCGGATGCCAGCTGCAGCTTTCCCTTGGATGGCGATGGTCTGCTCGTCTTATTTCCTCTCTTTTCCCTTCTTTTTCTTTATTTTAGTTTCAGACCACAGCGCATCAGCTCCGACTTCTCCTTTCAGTGCCATTTCATCAGTGGGAACAATCGAGTTATTCACGTAGAGTGACCCTTGCAAACAGCCTCGACAAACTGACAGAGGAAATGCTGTGACCGCAGGACGGAGACCAGCGTGCCAGGAGACAGCTGTTGTTGCAGCCAGCAGATTCCTCCTGGCCGCGACTCCATTTTCAGGCAAACCGTCCCGCTGACGGTTACTTACTTAACCCTCCCGGACTGACCTCCTGCCAAGTTCAAACACACTTTGTCTGGAGTAAGTAACTACAAGAGAGACGGTCCGACGAGTAGAGCAGTCCCGAGCGAGCTCGCCGATGGGGCCCTGCTCTCGGCAGGGTCAGGCCGGTCCTGGTGACCACGGAGCAGGCCCTGATTCCCTGAGGCTCTGGGCGTTCGTGCTCCAAGCACCTGCATTTCCCAGTATCTGGGGAAAATCATCCCAGCAGGGACCAGCATCGTGCAACCCAGCGCACCCCACGTGCAAGGTTCATGAACCAGCGAAGGATACAAGCCCTTTCGGGGCTGCTGCTTGAGCACTAGTCTAGACGAGCGCCAGTAAGACCTGCAGGCACCTGCCACGTAAAGCACTATAAGCGCCGTGGACTGGGCCGGACCACAGGTCCATCTTGCCATGTCACACGGCGGCAGAGAGAGGGAGCTGAAAGCGAGAATGAACAGGGGACGAAGGGGGTTTTCCCTTGGTCCTCTCTCACCTGCAGCCTCCAGCCTTGACGATCCGATTCGGAGGCCATGCCCCTCACTCTCATAGCGACCGCTGCCCCTTTCCTCCAGGCATGTGTCCAGTCCCTTTTTAATCTAGCTAAACTCAGTATCCAGCACAACCGGTGGCAATGAGTTCCACCCTTTCATGACATGCAGTGTGAAAAAGGACTTCCTGGTGTTTGTTTTAAACTCGTCCCCTCATCTTGGGACCCCCTAGGGCCCCGTATTGCCGTCCCTCCCAGCCCTCACCGTATTTATCCTTGCAAAAGCCCTGGGCTGGAGGCAGGCTCTGAAGGACGCAGCGACTCAGGGACTTGCCCAAGGTCATTCAGGAAACATGTGGCAGAGCAGGAATTTGAACCCACCTCTCAAGTGCTGGAAATGTGATTTAAGCACAATAGCACACTTCTTCCCCTCCCTGCCACTAACAGCACCGCATTTGTGCGGACCCCGGCATGCAGCAATAGCCTGTGACCAGCTCTGCACGCAGCCCCATGGATCGCATCCAAAAAAGCCTTGCCTTTGCTACCAAGGATCATTTTAAAGATGCATTAAAATTCCAGGCGTGCCACGTGTCCCACCCATCAAACCTCCAGAACAGGGCGTGTTTGCAAGGTGCTTACTGTCAACTTTGCAATCAGGAAAGAACAAGCACAGCAGGGCCAGCCGGCTCCCCGACTGAGCTGGAGGAAAAGATGACTGGCACAGGGGTGAAGAGGGCGTGCAGAGCTTGGCCCACTCGACTGCGCACACACCCTGCACGGTGCACCCCGACTGCAAGGGACCCAGCAGGGATGTGGGGAGCTTGTGAGCAGAGCACGGCTCCGTCTGGTCCCCTGAACATGCAGGGGTGGGGGCACACGAACCCAGGCCTCCCTGCCTTCTCCCCTTACATGTGCCGTGGCCCCGGCCGGCAAGGTAGGGGTGCAGAGACTGCCGGCCTGCGGGGCTTTGCTCCTAAGCAGACTGTGCCTGAGGCTGAAACCTCGTCTCTGCATCCTTGAGAACATGGCTCGACTTCGGAAGCAAGTGACCTTTCCCACCCGGCTCTGGCACGAAGGCTACGTGCTGTGCGGAGGCAAGAAACTTCTTGCCGCTTGGCTCGATTAACAAAGCCGCACGGAGCTGGTGCAAAGGCCAAGCTGCTCTCCCGGTTCCTCCCTCCGGCCCGCCCTAGCTCCTGGCTGGACGACAGCCACCTTCCTGGGGCCAGCTCCCGGCCGGACCTGGACCTGCCAGGTCCCGCCACGGCCGCAGAGACCTGGCGCTGCCTGCTCTGCATAACGAGGAGGCACAGCAGATTTGCACCCTATACATTAAGCAAAGTGTGTGTGTGTGTGTGTGTGTGTGCATGTGGGGGGGTATATGTGTACATGTGTGTGTATCTGTGTATATGTGTGCGTGTGCATGTGTATATGTGTGGGTACATATGTGCATGGGTGTGTGTGTATATATAAGTGCGTGTGTACAGCGTATATACACGTGTATAGGTGGCAGCTATGCTACGCTTAGCTGCTTCTGCTCAGACCTGACGAAGAACGCCTCGCAGTTGAAAGCCTGCCCAACTCTACCCCGACCAGGCGGCTGGACCAGTGCAAAGATAATACTGCAGAAACCCTTGCCTCTCACCCAGTTTCTAAGTCATCGCAGCTACAGCGTCCCTCTTGCACTCCCATGTATGTTGATGCCAATCTACCAGGCCGCCTACTTGCCTCCAGGCTAAGACGGGGGGTCCATCTGTCCTGCGCACCCAGAGCAAGCAGGCAGACTCACCAGCTTCCCCCGGCGAGCGTGCAGCAGCCACCCCCACCCCCGGCAGCTGTGCAAGCCAAACAAAGAAATAAATGCAAAATTGCAGAGGACTGAAGAGTTCACCCCAGAGGCTACGGCAAGTCTTACCCTTTGCACCACGACCCGACAGGATCCTTGCCAACTTATGCAGCAACACGAAGCATTTTCCAGAGCCTTGAGAAACGCATTTTCCTACTCGTGGGCGATTCTGTGGTCCCATCAGGCAGACGTGCCTACAGATTACATTCCTGGGCCAAACCCGAGCAAGGGCCTGCGTTTGCTTCTGTAAACAATTAATCTGTTTGGACGAGCACAATCAAACTATCCGCACGCGATGCACACGGCGAACTCCCACCACCGCTCTGCCTGGCTGCGCGCTGCACAGAGCACAGTGCCCCCGCGCCGCTCCGGGCCGGGAGAATTGGCGGCGGTTCGGCACAACACGGAGGTTTCTTAGGAAATCTCTTAACGGGAAAGCCCCTCGTCGGCGCCGCGTCGAATGCCAGCACATCTGCATCCAGTTCTGGCTCAGCTTTTACTCCCAAGGCCGTCAGTGGGGATTTCTCCGCTCACTTCATTCAGTGGAGCCCTGGAAGCTCTTTCAGTTATTAGCAAAGTTTTCTTCCCCCAAAGCCCAGAGAGCAAAGGCCGGTGCTGGACCGCTGCCTGCTCCTTGCCATTAGCTTTACGGCACAAGTTAAGCCATTTCCGTGCTCCTGCCTCTGCTCTAACCCATTTCCTGATTCTTTCAGGAACGGCTTCGTCAGGCCGCCGTGTCTTTTGCCTGGCTTCCTCTTCAAACTGTGCGCGCTCACAGGGGGAGGGAAACCCACCCGCGTGCAAAGTCCCGGGAACCGTTCGTTTGTGAAACCCCATGCACCTCTACCAGCCAACCTGGCCTGCCAGGAGCATCCCGACTACCTGGCTCCACAATCCCACCGTACAGGCATAGGATAAACGGCATTGCATGTCGCTAGGAGTACGCCAGTCCGTGCTTGAGACCCGACAGACATTGCTGCTCTGCATTTTGCACCGGCGGGTCTGGAAAGCTAATGTTCCCTTCTGGTTCTAGGCATCTCTCGGGTTGCATTTTTCTTCTCCGAAGACGTCGAGTTAGATTTATTCCACTTGCACTTCCATCTCCTCCGGTGCACGAACCACTGCCAGGCAAATGAGCTGGAAAAGATAAAGCCTGCTGCCACGCAATATAACAGCCTAACGAAAAACGTGACAATTATTCCTGGTTATTTTTACACAGGAGGTGACATACGCCGATCAAATGCTTCAGCCCGACGGTCCCTCGCGATTAGCTTCGGCTCGCTAACTCAGCAGCAGGGCCGCACGTTGCGCCGATGAGAGCGAACAGATTTATTATGCGGTGCTAGACTCGATCCCAGTCCCAGCTGCTAATGGAGGCCCCAACTGCGGGCTTTGTTTCTTGTCTGGCTCTGTCACAAGCATCTCACAGTTACTGGGCACGTCTACACATGCAAGTAATGCTATTTGGCTTTACTATACAGCAGACTAATTTGCTGCACAATAAGCACCTGCACGTGTAAATGGTGACACTTTACTGTGCAGTAGATTAGTCTCGTGTAAACACAGCCACTAACGGGGATTTTGGTCCTCCCCAGCCCCTGTGAAGCAGGGACCTCCGTTCTGCCAAGGCAAAACCAGGACAGGACACATGACGTGACTGGGCCAAGGTCCCAAAAGAAGTCCACCCCACATCTCCTGAATCCCAACCCAGTACCCCGAGCGCTAGGCCTGTGAGCAGCTCTTCCACCGGCTACTTGTGCATCTTCGGAGAATAAGTTTTCCAGCTTGAGGGTGGGGGGAGAAGGGGGTTTCCACTGCCTGACCGACCCGCGTGGGTATACGGGGTGTATTAGACCAGGTTGTTTCCCAGCAGCAGTCCCACACTCAGCAACACGGCTCGAGGCAGTCAGGGCCAAGTGGTAGACCGTTACTCCTAGACCATATTGAGGCCCAGAGCTGTAATGAGCCTTTACGGAGAGAGCCAAGAGACTCGAGTCAGCTGCTCCTGCCAGGTAAACACATCGGCAGCCATCTCCGCGTTAACCCAAGTGCCCGTGGGATGCGGCGGAGGCACTCCCTCCGAGCCAGCAACCGGTACAACGAGTTTCGACCCGGTGGAAAATTACCTCCGATAAACATCTGAGCACGGTGCTTTCCCGAGCTGCTAGCACCGCAGAAGCAGTGCCGTGAAGCGAAGCTGAGACCAGAGGGACGCCTCGCTCGCTCGGTCCGTGAATGAGCAATAGGCACAGCACGAGCCCTCTGGCCAAGCCAGGAGCAAGGGGCTTCTCTGGAGAGAGCCCGGCGTTACCCGGGCACAAACAAACCCACTTGCTCTGGGAAAAACGCATCTTTCAGGGCATGTTGGAAGTGGAACAGAAGCAAAACACTCCCGACACGGGTCCGGTGCAATGCTCGGACAGCATCAGAGCGCCGCGGTGCCGACCTGCCAGCTGGCCCCGGCTCTTGCTCCCACAGGCACACAACAAGACACAACTTTCTAAGCCAGCTGCTCCCAGCAAAATGCACCACTCTTGGTCACAATCCTCGTCCGCTCTGTGCTGCCGGTACCGCGGGGACGCAGGGAGCGGCTGGAAGCAAGAGGCACCCTCACGCTGCCCCCAGCTCAGCTGCCGATCCAGCACCTTGCGTCTATTTGCAGATGCTATAAAGCGAGCTGGGTTCAGCCGCTCTTGCTCCGTCGCCCTCCAAAGACAGAGATAAATGGAGGGAAAAAATGCACAGATGGTTTTTCTGCCACTGACTCAGACATCCCCCCGTGCACCTCAGCCCTGGCCCAGCACTCTGCATGCGGTGGCAGCCTTAGGGGAGGGCACACCGAGTGACCGCCCGGGGTCCCACACTTTATGGGGCTCCAAAGGTTTGCAACAAATATTCGACCTGCCTATAGGTCATCAAAATTAAGTCCCTAAGGGGCCCCAAATGACTCTTGCCCAGGGCCCCAACAACCCTAGGGCCAGCACTGTGGCATGCACAGCTGGATTCTGCTGTTATTGTACCCTGTGCATCCCCCGAGAGGCCATGCAGGCTGCTGGGTGCCTTGCCCTTTCGGCAAGCAAAGCCAGGCACCTAAATAACACCCCTTTGGGCCTCGCTTTAGATGCCCGTTGCATTAAACACAGGGGTTCATAACCTCGGGGCTGGTACAGGACAACCCGAAGCTAAAACTGCAGCGAAGCGCCATGCTCCCTTCTTACCGACGCTGCTCCAGCTCCGTTCAGCTAAAAGCAGAAGAATGAGGCCTTCTCCCAAAAATCAGTTCTGGCCAAATCCGTCTCCCCCTGTTTGACTGGCCTGGGTGAGGGGAGGAGAGCAGGGCTTTGCACTGGGCGCACTTTGGATCCGCGGAGGAGCTCGCTAGGCTCCTGTCAAACAAAGTCTGGGGAAGAAGAGAGGGGGAAAAAACCTCACATATGAGGAAAAGGGAGGATCTGGCCAAGACAGGCACAGGCGTAACAAGTCCCATCTCGACCCGGTTTAGCCTGACAGGCCGCTCCTGGTAATTACAGCCCAGAATGTGCCTGCTGCGGCTGCAATGAAGGGCCGGATCCTGCAGCGCTCTCCGAGGCACAAGCGCGGCAGGAGGGCTGGAGCGGAGAACGGCGGGGCTGCCACGTCTCTTCTGCTGCTTGTCAGCGCCCGTGAGACCAGCGCCAGAGCGTCGCTGGACGGGGTCCTTCCCCGCGCTGCGAGCAGACACGGACCGGGACGTCGCGTCCTGTTTCGGGGGCTGGCTTGTGGCTTTATCCGTCCCCAAAATGGGAGAACGAGGCAGGGGAAGGCATGCCCCAGGGGGCTGGTGCACAGGGTCATGTCTCCCACCCTCCACGGAGCCGGCCCGAGCCCCTGGGGCAAACTGGCCCAGACCGTGACCCCACTCATAGCATCACAGAGCAGTGGGGCAGAAGTCAGAGTCCAACCCCCGGCCTGGATCAGTCCCGTCCAAACCATCCCAGACAAACCTCTGGTCTAAACTCTTAGCAAAACTACGGACAAAACGCCCGCCCCTGCCCCAGGCGCAGCAGCGGGATCACAACCGCCAACATCCTGCAGCTGCGACGGTGGTTAAATATACTGGCAGAGGGCAACACAGCCTGCGACAGAGGAAGGCAGCATCCCCTCTGCCCCCCCATGTCCGAACCAGCCTGAGCAGGAGGGGAAATCCCTTCCTGACCCCATCCACCGCTGCTACCTACCGCAGCCAAGCGCTGCCCAGCCAACTGGGGCTGCGGGCACGAGGTCTGGTACCCGGCACGGCTGCATTCACCCACGGGCTCTGGCTGAGGGTTGTATGGGAACGGCCCTGGTGGGAGCAAGTCCACCCTGCCATGACCTGCTGGGGGAGAAAGACCTGCCTGGTATCAGTTTTAAACCCGTCACCTACTCATTTCACCCCTAAGACCCCGGCATCGCAGTATCGCAGTCCTTCCCAGCCCTCACCGGATGTATCCTCACAAAAACACCGGGCTGCAGACAGGCTCTGAAGCACGTAGGGACTAAGGGACTGGCCCAAGGTCGTTCAGGAAACATGTGGCAGAGCAGGGTTTTGAACCCTCCTCTCAAGTGCTGGAGAAATGATTTAAGCACAAGATCCCACTTCCTCGCCCTCCCTGCCACTACCAGCACAGCAGGGTCAGCTGCTCCAGGGCATCACGCATCCATCCTGCACCTTAGAGAAGCTGTTTTGCCCAGACACCGCTGCTCAGCATTCATACATCCCACTGCATCCCGGCAGCACCGCCTCTTGGAAACATTTCTATCTACTTCAGTGGCTGCAATCAGACCATCTCATTGATTTGTAGCTGAAATCAGGGCCGCGGTGGGCTAGGTGCTGCACAAAGCAGGTCCTGTCCTGAAACACTTGCTCTCTTTATAGACAAAACAGACACTCAGTGGGGAGGGGAGAGATATTATTATGCCCATTTTACAGATGGATAGTGGAGGCAGAGACTAATTAAATGGCTTTCCCCAGCTCACAGAAAGCGTCCAGGGCAGAGCTGGATTATGAACTCAGGGAAGGCATCGCAGTAAAGGCTGCTTTCCACGTGGTTTCTACACACGCAAACACAGTCGTGCACACGTGAGCTTGTAGATCCTAGTGACAGCTCTAACGTCTGCCGTCAGGGCAATAACGGGACTCTTTCCCACCCGACAAACTCCCAGAAAGTTGCATACTCAACATCATTTCTTCATTTTCCAGTGAACTGAGAAGTGCTTTCATTGCACCCTAACACTGGGGAGGTTGTCACTCAAGTCTTGTGCTAGCCCATGAGTTCGAGGAAGGTGGTCGCTCCAAAAAGCTGATGGTGGCTTACCAGACAGGCCGTGTGTCACTATATGTTTCTGGGCTAGTGAAACCCATTTTTTGTAATAACTATAACAAATTAATTTGGATGCATTTGGTCTGTATCCGACTCCCCGCAACCACTTCCTCCATCACCGACTTACCAGATACTTAACAAAAATCTATTTTGCCCACCAAATCTCTAGCCGAGTTAATCAGTTTGTTAATTTAATCCAGTGAACGACACGTGAACTGAGGGAGTTCAATAGAATCCAATTAGAGAAAACCTCTGTGAGCATCGGGTTGGATCAATTGGCCTCAATGCAAATTTATGGGAGCCAATTAGAGATGAGAGAGGTGAAATGGAGAAGAAAAAAAAAAGGAAAGAAGTGGTGCACGTTTCCTGGTGTTGCAACTGAGGAAGAATAGGAGTCACGGGGTCTACACCATGTCACCCTGGCTTCTGCTTTGGTTTTGCATAGGGCATGCGCAGGGATAACAAGATGCCCCTTTATAGAGGTGGGCAGAGCCCCACGCGTTGCCCACAATCACCGGGCAACAAACCAGTGGCAGGGCGAGGAGCACAGCTGTGCTCTGCCCTTGCACGCCAAGCCAAGACCCTGCTCCCTTTGCATTGCACGGTGGACGAGCGGCTCTGCCGTGGGTGGGACACTGCTATACAAAGCCTGTGGGACCTCCGTGCACTACGGCTTAGAGGGGCAATTTATTGAGCTTCCTTCCTTGCAGCCTCATCACTCCGCCGTCTCTTCTGCTCCAGCCTCAGCTTGCTAGGGACTGGATCCAGAGCCCATCACGGCTTTCTATTGACTGCCTTAGGTGCGGGTCAGACTTTCCCAGCCACATTTCACTCCATTATCTAAGTGCACACAATTACTCTACTGTTCCCCGTCCTCCTCTCTCCCCCTTCGAGCCTGGGAGTGCTGTGCGCTGGGAACAGCGGTGAAGAACTGCCCTTTCCTGGGGTCATAGCTGCAGCTAGCCCAATAGCCCGTCTCCCACCGTGCCAGAGAGGACACAGGGTATATCTAGCATTTCCCACCTCCTGACCGGTTTAGTGCAAATTTACACTTCCCCAGTGTAACTCCACGCTGTTCTGGGCAGAGGCAGTGGCTGCAGGACCGAGAGGTGCATTTGAAGGGTAGGCAAAGTCGCATCCAGTTTTGCTTACAGACCTTGCAGACTAACTAAATCACAGACACGCGCGGCACAAACTTTCACTTCCTCCGACGCTGGGCAAGGACGTGAGCAGTGCACAAAGTGGAGGGAGGGATTTGAAGGCCTGGCTTCACGAGGACACCGCTACCTGCCTCTCTGCTCACGGGCACCGTGCAACAACTGGCATCGTTTAGCAGCTCGCCCAGCAGGACCACTTAGGATACGACCGTAATCCAAGTCGATTAATATATGCTAACATAACGAGCTCTGCGCTTCCTTCCCTGTCCTGCTGACAGTGCTGCTCCTGCATGCTCCGGCCAGCTGTTTGTTTGCAAGGGTTTCCTAGCCTGGATCTTTCAACTGCTGCAGATGTCAACTCGCCTTGCTTCGAGATAAGTCTCAGAGCCTTCAGGGCTGTTTGGCTTTTCCCCACACGCCTGCTTTTTATCAAACCAGTAAGACAGGGCAACTGTTTGCAAACTATCCAGTTACCATTGCAGAACATCCTCATCCCAACAGGATGTAACCACTAGGCTGGAAAAAAACCACACCGTTCAGCTCAGATCCCCACTACTTTAAAAGGAAACGTTGTCCAGAAGTGCACGACTTCGCTTGCACTTCCCCTCCGTTCCCAAGGCACGGTTGGTGTCGCTCGAACCTCCGAGCAGCCTCTGGGGCTACTGGCCGTGTTGGATGAAACCCAACATCGCCTCCAACGTGCAGCCTTCGGACGCCTGGGGAGACGGGGGTTTGAAGATGACAACATCAGATCCAAAACCAAGCTCATGGTTTATCAAGCAGTCGGGGTCCCCACCTTACCATACAGAGCTGAGACACGGCCAACGTACGGGAGACACCGAGCCATTGGAGAAGTGCCAGCCACGCTGCTGGTGCAAGACCCTTCGAATCCAGCGGGAAGACAGATGCACCAACATTAGTGTCCTCTCGCAAGCAAACACCACGAGCATCCCTCATCTGACATCAACTTCGCTGTGCCGGCCACGTCATCTGCCTATCTGACTCCAGACTCCCGAAGCAGGATTTATTCACCCGGTTCAGCCCAGGCATACGCTCACGAGAAGGGGAGAGAAAGCGCTTCAAGGATGTCCTCAAGGCCAACATGAAATGATGCAGCATTGACATCAACTCATGAGAGACGACTGCCCAGGACTGCCCCAAACAGATGAAGAGTCTCAATACCTTGAAACCCCACAACGACAACAGGAGACGGAAAAACGGGAGCGGAAGAAACAGCGTGTCGTGGACCGAATGAACAACCCGGAGCCACCCCGTGCAAAACACGTGCCCAAACTGCAACCGCCTGTCGATCCCAGACCAGCCTCACCAGCTATCTTCGTACCCACGGATAAGGCAATCATGGAAGACAATCGCCCTCGACTGCGAGGGACTGCCGATGACCAAAGCGTGCTTTGGACCCGCGTATTCTGGGACAGCAGGAAAGTCGCCAACAGCAGAGACCAAAGGAGAGCTAAGTCGATACTAGCCCCATGCCGGTATCTTTGAGGATGTTCTTTTAATTTTTCCACCTTACTATTCCAGGTCTAACCTGAACTCCAGGGCTCACCACGCAAATGCCACATGGGATCTGCCCCGCTCAACCTAATGGAAAGGCTCTCCTTGACTTCAGATGCTTGAACCCTGATGCTGCAGAGAGTGATGCCCGGGCTTGCCGTGGAGCCCTGCAGGAAGATGCTCTGGGGCTGCTCCCAATGCATGAGGTTATGGGCTGGGGCACTGCATTGCCTCTGTGGACTCTCAGACCGGGTGGCCTGAGCAACTCTTTCCTGACCGAGGCTCCCAGTCACAGCCACGATGCAGATATTCAATAGGGATCATTGCAAAGACCCTGCTGTAATATTTCAAACCGTTTCCTTTCTCCCTTGAGAAAGGAACCGGTGAGCTAAATGGTCAAGTGCTGCCAGAGCTACTTTGCAGGAAGGCAGTCCATTGCACCAGGATCCGTTTCAGTGGAGTAGAGCCAGGCAGAGCATCAGCACGTGGGTGTAACAGGCCAAGTGCAACAGCAGACAGGGCTCTGCCACCTGCTAGCGAAAAGCAGGATCTCAGTGTAGCATGGCACAGGATGGTAGGCTCAGCTTCTGCAGGCCTTGTGCATGCAGCAAAGAGCCCGTCGCGTCCCAGCCGTGTTTCTGCAGACGCGATGCTACTGGGGTGGCGTAGCACAGTCTGAGGGTGCTAGCGTCCCTGCTAGCATCCCTTGCATGTAACCTCATGCAAATCCAGGGCCAGGCATCCTGAGAAAGCCGCGACACCCAAGGAAGCAGAATAGCCAAGCTGATACGGCCCGGGGCCGAGAGAGGCAGGAGACCCGAGTGCTAGTTGGGGCTCTTCCAAACACCTGCTGCCTGACACAGAGGAGGTCCCCGCCAGCACCTGCATCTCAGCTTCCCCCCACGTACAACGGGGATAACGCTACTTAGCTACCCGTGCAAAGCACCGTGAGCCCCGGAGATGAGAACGGCCAAGCCCTCCTGCCTGGGAAAACACCGGTCTCCTCTGCCGTACTTGAAAATTAATAAAACCAAGGCAGCCTGGAGCCCCTGTGCTCACCACAAGCAGAGACGGCCACAACACCAGCCAGTTGCTCCTACCCCGGCTAGGTTGGTCTAGCAGAAGGCATCCCTTAGCACCATCAGCTGAAGCTGTCCCAGGAGAGGACCTTGCCTTCTGGCACGTAAAGACCAGGAGCATCCCAAAGGCCCCGGATTCACAGCAAATCCCCCCAAATGACTTCCCCGTCAAGCAGAAACCGACTCTCCCTCGACATTCGTCCCAACCGATTCCCTCCGCTTCCTGGAAAAAGGGAAATCAACCAGTTAACAAATTCAGGAAAGAATTAATACAAAGCACTGACGCCTGAATGATTACACGATAAGGCACGGAGCAATTCATTGTGCTCCTGCAAAGGCCGGAGCACGTTCAGCTGACCCTGCCCTGCCCTCTGCCGGGAGCAGAGAGGCAGCTTGTCCCTGCCCGGCGGAGAGCCGCTGGCCTGGAGATGTGGGGTGGAAGCTCAGTGCGGATGCGGGGCTGGTCGTGCACCTGGGTTAACACGAGGGCTGGCGTGCATGACTGTTGCACCTACAAGCGTGATCGTGAGGGGCGGCTGCAGCATGCTGCGGTCCTAGGATGGGGATCTGGGCATGGCTAGGCAGGGAAGAGGACTGTCGAGGTGCACAAGGGGAGTGCCGAGGTGCACGAGACCTTGCAAATGCCTCTGGTCACAGGTTGCTCCAAGAAACGCCCAAGGGGCTGCAACTGCCAGGGGATGCCTTGCCTAGGGATGCCTGGCTCCAAAGCGTATCCGAGACCCGCCGAGCTCGCTGCCTTTGCTGCAAGTTACGAACAAGGTGCAGCAGGGAGGTAGCACTAGACACCTGCGGGAGTGGGGGCACTCTCCATCACTGGACGTGTTGGAGAAGACGTAGGACAGACACTGGGTGGGGATGATAGTGATGTCTGTGCTCTGCAATGGAGGTTTCCCAGCTTCTGGGCTGTGCCGGTTGCTCCCCCTTTTCTGCTCCGTGTGTCGGGGGGTTTTAAGCCTTTCCAGAGGCACTGGGTGCTGGCTGCAACCCACGTTGGGCACTTCGACTGGTCTGTGCCAATCAGGTCCTAGCTAGACGGTCTTGCCCCTCTGTCCCGGGTCAGATTGATGCCACGTTCGGGGTCGGGAAGGAATTGTACCCCCTTGTCAGATTGGTACGGACTGCGGGATGGGGTTTTGCCTTCCTCTGTAGCAGAGACGTGGCCTCCATCCAGGATCTCTTGTGCATGTACTGACATTGCATAGAGGCAGGACGGTGGCTGCCGCGGTCCCTGTGCTCGCCCTGCAGCTGGTTCGGGCGCTAGGTCTGTGTTGTGCCAGTCATCTTACATAGAGAGTTTAGATTATGGTTTGCGTGGGGTGGCTCGGACAGGGCCGATCTGCTTCAGGCAGAGATGCACACGCGTTATTGCATTGTCCGGGGTGGTTTGGATAGGACCGATCCTGCCTTACGCAGGGGTTTGGACTTGCTGTGACCTTCCAGCCCCACGGCTCGGTGATTCTTTGCATGTTTCCCTTCCGGCTCAAGGTGAAAAGCAGCCGGCACCTGACTTGGGCTGCAACTTGGGGAAGTTTCCACGATGATATGTTTGAATAAAGAAACCATTTCACACTGCTCACATCCCCGCTGAGCGCCCTTTCTGTCAGCAAGCAGCCACGGCCCTTGTTGGCAGGAGTCTCAGCAGAGACAACAGGTTGCAAGCTAATCCCCAAAGACATTTGCAGAAATCAGTACACTCAAATATAAGTGCTCACCTCTGAAGCGTGGTCCAGCCGGGGAACAGAAACAGCAGCACTGGAGACTTGGTTGCCCGGTCAAATCCAGCTCGGCGTTTCAATGCTATACCGACCTAGCACAATGTGCAGGCATGATTATTAATGCAATTAATTTCTTGAATAGCTTTAATGGATAAATAAGTGCACAACAATCAATCAAACTCCTCCTTGACAACTCCCAAACAAGTCATCAGTGAGGAAGGTGCAGTCCATCAAGAGGCAGGACGTGGGGTGTGGATGTATCTGACAGCACCAGTAGTTTCACGCCAGCCCGAAGGGCCACGCTCAGGACGGCCGGGGTGGCTTCTGCATCAGAACCGCATCCGTGCGCGTGTTTGCTGAACGGAGACAAGGAGCAATGGTACCGATGCACATTTTGTATTCAAGTGGCATGAAACATCCCAGCGTGAATGCAGCTGCACGTTGCTCCTTAAAAACATTTCGGCCGTTTCCTTCCCAAATGAGTGTTTGGACCCTTTCGTTTTCCTTCAGTTTTGACAGCAATGGAGAATTTTTCGCTCCTCCTTGTGCCTTTTTAGCTCCTGTCTCCTTTTGCCGCCTGCCGCAGGGAAACTTCCCTTTGAGAAACCACTGGGACCTTTCCACCAAGGCTATTGCCGAAAGATAGACTCTGACCTGGTGCACAAAGCCCGGGCTCCTGGGCTCTTATTCCAGCTTGGCTGCAACCGTTGGCAAGTCGTCTCCCTCTTCAGGCCCTCCCAAGTGAACGTGGAGACCCTCATTCAGCTGCCTACAGGCTCGTGGCAAGGCTGCTCTCACACCGGCCCGTACGGCATCCCTAGATGGGTGAATGGAAGGAGCCTGGTCTGATATCTCAACACAGTGCATGGCCATGCAGCCCTCAGGGCCTGATTTTGGTGCCGGGTACCACCTGCGTTGTTGGGGGTTGGACCACCCTGCCACGGCGTAGACGTGCAGTGTCAAGCTCTTCCCTCCTGCCCACCCTCTTGCTCCCTTCCTGGCTCATCTCTAGCCTGCCGGCCCCAAAGCTACGGCCGCGGTCGTACAGGGTCCAACACGAGGGGCCTCCACGGCCCGGACAGCAGCGAAGAAGCGGATGTAAAAAGTTGCTTAGAGAAAGTGGTTTTGCTGAACTCCGTGGCTGCCTCGATCTGCAGCTCTCTGGATCCCAAGGGACCACAAACCCGCGGTCTCGGAGGAGCGCTCGGGACAGCAGAGCCGGGGCTAGAAGATGACGCTCAGGGCAGCACCGACCAGCATGTGTATGGGTATGGGTCACCTCCAAGCCCTCCTGGATGACAGGCCATGCAGTGTTCCTGTCCCCAGCGGAGGCTGCAGCATCCCCAAAGCCTGCCCCCCCCCATGCAGCTGTGGGGACTAGGCAGGTTTGCCACCCAGAGCCAGTGCTCTAGCAGGCACTGGAGCCCCCTTGCAACCCCACTATGCCCTAAGGGGCTTCCTGGGCCCTTTGCAGGCTCAAGGTCCCTTGGCAGCCCCTTTGTGCCAGCAGCATCGGTGCAAACAGTGCAAAGCACAAGGGTTCCCCAGGCTGGGAGCTGGGCAGCACCCCCTCTCCGGCTGGCTCCAAGCCTCAGCACATCCCGGGCAGGGCTCCAGGCACCACTGGCTGCTCAGAGCCCTGCGCCCCCCCGGGACCTGCTGCAGCTCAGCCTGGGCCACGGGCCTTGGAGGCAGGGCTAGGAGAGGGGCCGGAGGTGGACGCGGCCTGCGAATCGCGAGCGCTGGACGTCGGCGCATCCAGGAGCAGAGGCTGCCCAGCGCCACGTGCCCCTGCGCTCCCTGCCCACGGGTTTTACGTGAGGTGCCCTGAGCCATGCGTTTGAGCGAGCGAGCGAGCGAGTGAGCAATCAAGTGAGCAAGCATGTGTGTAAGCATGTGTATGTGTGTGTGACTTTGTGAGCATGTGAATGTAAGAGCGTGTGTGCAAGCGTCTGCGAGCATGAGTGAGCGTCTGCAAGTGTATGAGCGTAACCATGTGTGTGAACATGTGAGCATGTGTATGAGTGAGCATGAGCACACGTGTATGTGTGTATGAGCACGTGTGCGTGCGCAAGTGAGAATGTGTGAACTTGTGTGCACGCACATGTATGTACAAGTGTGTGCATGAGCGTGTGTGCACGAGCGTGCGCATGCCTGCATAAGCATGTGCACGTGTGTGTACTTGAGTGTGCATGAGCATGTGTGCACGCATGAGCGTGCGTGTTCTCCGGGCGTGCCGGCAGCGCCTCCCCGGGCTGGCTGCAGATGGTGCTGTTGCTCAGCCCATCCTCCGGCCGCCTCCCCCGAGCCGCAGACACGGCTGGGGGGACACGGGGGCCTGCTCGAGGGCGCTCCCCCGGTCCCAGGCCCGGCAGGAAGAAGCAGGAGCGCTGCAGCTCCTTTCCCCCAGAGCAGCATTTCCCACAGCCCCTGACAAGGCCTTTTCTTCCCCAGCAGACTCCGGGCACCGAGCTGCCCTGCATTACTCATAGGGAAGGCTTGGCTGAGCTGCCCCGAGACCCCCAGGATAGCACAGACCAGGGCACAACTGCTTGCAAAAGGGCCTGCCCAAGGGTCACGTTAAACCAAGGCCCCAGAGATGCTCCTTCCTCAAGGTGGATGAAGCAGTTGATCCGGCAGCGTAGCAAGGCCCCTTGGACCGAATGGCAGAGCTGGAGGGGTTACGGCTGCGCTGCACAAATAGCTGCCCTGCATGCTCATCTGCGCTCCCTGGCTCCACCGGCCGCGGCTCTCCCTGAAAACACCCCTCCGGGGACGCTGGGAAAAGTGGGTCCTGAACCATCTCTACCTGCAAGAAGGGGAAGGGCGAGGCAAAGGTGCCTGGCTGGCAGGATGAGAAAGCAATATCTCTTGTCCTTTTTACCTTAATTTGATGGTCAGGGACCAAACTGAGGGGCTGCAGCTGGCCAGGGGAGGCAGAACACGAGGGTTTTAGCCCGTGCTGCTGGCCTGTCGTGCCCTGGGCTAACAGAAAAAAGGACTGGACGCTGCCACCTTATGCACTGTATCAGCAACATGCCAGAAACCAGAGGAAGAGCCTAAAACTTCCAAAGAGCAAGTGGACACGGCCATGTCAACTCCTTCAACAGTGGATTTGCATCCTCAGAGCTGAATCGTGGCCTGCTTTAAACAAGAAACACACGTGGAAGACAATAATAAGTCCACAAGCTTCCACCCAGCTTGCGCTCCACCGCTGTCAGGACACCGTGCAGCACAATAGTACCTAACCACGGCTACACTGCACGCTGCAAAGCAATCGGGGTACAAACAGAAGTCACCCACCGGTCAGATCCAGCGGTAACTTTGGGCTAAAGTGTGTCGTCCAGATCTGGACTTGAAAACTCCCCGAGGTGAAAATCCGGGCCTTGCAGGGCAGTTTGCTGCAGTGGGTAGTTGCCTGCGCTCTTGCAAAGCTGCGCCTGCCTTCCAGGCTGAACGTGCCCAGGCTGCAGCTCCCAGGCACTGCTCTTGGGTTGCATCTCTACTAAATCATGGCCTGGGTCAGACCTAGGTCCCTCTTGCCCCGTCTCCTGTTGCGGAGGCTGAAAGGGAGCGTGAACAGGGTCTGGCCAGGGTTTTTCCCCTGGTGCTTTCTCCCTTGCAGCCTCCAGCACTGAAGGTCCAGGGTGTCGATTCAGAGGTCGTGCCTCTCAATCCCACGCTCCAAGGTCCATTAGCAGTTGCAATACACCGCAATCAAGTCACTGCTCCGCCGTCCCACCAACGAGCTCCTGCGACCCGTCTGTGCCGGGCACGTCCGCCCACTCCGCAGTCATTCCCACAGCTTGTCCCTGTCCCTGCCTCTGGTTTTTGAGATCCCTTTTTCAGCTGCGGCCCTCAGAAGCGGATGCAACATCTCAGGGCCAGGCTCATCGCTGGCCTGATCCTCCTCCCGTTTGCTGCGGCTGACACAGGCACGGCTCATGGAGCAGGAGGGCTGGAAGACTGGCCTGGGGGAACGGCTCGAGAGCAAGAGGAAGCAAAGGGAGGGGATGAGGAGTCGTCACGGACTGGCAGACGCGGGTGCTAGCTGTGGACGCGGATCCACGGCACGTCTGTACCGGTGTAAGAAGGGAGCGGGCACACAACGCGCCCCCTTATGACTTGAATCCAGGGGAGAATGACCCTAGGACCGACCGGAGCTCAAGCAACGCCCACATCAGGCGGATCTGCACACGCCGTGCCCCAGTGCTGCCGTGCGCTCACAGCAAGGTCCCCGTCCCCGTCCCTCTAAAGGGACCAGGCCCCGTAATAGCTGCCCGCTGCTCATCTGGCTGCGCCCAATCCTCATGTCACTTATGGCTCGAGATGACTCCAGTGCAAACAGGTCCAGTGTCCAGGCCCTGAGGCAGGGTAGTGCGAGGTGCTGTACAAATGCACCACAAAGTCCCAGGGGTTTTGCATGGTGAGGCTCCCTGGAGGAGCCCCCCGGCACTGGGAGCTTTTGCAAGGAAGTGAAGATGAAGGCCTGTGTTGGGATGAGCTAGCTTAGGGCACACTCCCGCTTGCCTTTTCAGGGTTTTGAAGCTCACATGGGGATGCAGAGGCCCCGCTGCTAGCTCCCAACAGGCTTCCTGCAGCTGGGCAGAGCATCTCGGTACCACCGCAGGGGCGATGCACCCAGATTGAACCCGGGCCTTTCTCTTGCACAAGGGCAGAGGAGAGGATTAAGGCATCCCCACCCAGCTCCCCCTGCACAGAACAGCCTCCGCCCAGCGCCGGTCCTGGCCCACCCCTGCCCCGGTCCGCACGCATCGGTAACAAACGGTGCCCTTCACGGCGCGGAGCAGGGGCCTGCCTGCCACATCAGCTGCAGCCGGCGGGGGGGGGGTTAGCTTGGGGTGTGCTTTGAGTCCCGTCCATCCCAGCCCCGACGTGGGCAGCCCTGGCAGAGGCTTCCTGCATCCCCCGCGCTCCCTGGGTGCACCCGGCAGGCTCCCAGCTCAGCCAGCACCGGTGCGGGCAGAGCTCCAGGCCAGGTCTTCCTTCGGGCATTTCCAGCCAGGCTGGGTGGGCACCGGGGATCAAGGAGGGGTTTTAACGAGCCCACTTCATTGTGATGGAGGGAGTGGGCTTGTGCTCCCCGCCCCAGCACTGCTCTTCAAACAGTCCCCGTCGCGGGGTGCCTCGGCGGGCTGGACACCGGTGCCTGGCAATCCCCCCCCGGGCCCTGGTGGGCCAGACTCCATGGGGCACAGCAGGGCATGCATGGGGTGGTGGATCTCTTATTTTCAAAGCTTTGGGCCTCGAGCTTTGTGCTGTGCTGGCTTCCAGCGGCTTTCCTGCGACCACCCTCGTTTCTCCGCTCCCTTGGCTGCACCAACGGGTCTGTCAGCGTAGCTCAAGGGCTCGCAAACCCGTGTCAAGCTCTGCAGAATCAACCCCGGAGACGAAGCAAAACCTTTGGGGAAGTCTGTGGGCTGCTGCAGACCCTACCCCTGCCCCACAGGTCTAGGACTTGCTAAGTCCATCTCACAGCAGGCAAAAGCCTTCCTGCCCCGGGCTGTCGTGTTGGAGCGGATAAGCGGGCACCAGGGCAGGGAGATGTCTGCTGCACGAGGCTGCCATGCAGAGGCGGCCACCCCCCGACAGCTCCACATCAGGGGAATGTCCATGCCCGTCTCCCCACGAGCAGCGCGGGGGAGATCTCTGGGCCGCGGGCAGGAGCTCGCTCGCGGACCCGTGGTCTCCCAGCTGCACCCGTGAACGGGGAAGGGGAGGCCAGAGACTTGGCCACATCAGCGCGGGCTCTGTAGGAGCAGGCTTGGAGCGAGGGTGGGTGCCAGCTCTTGATGAAGCAGCGCGTTCGTGGACCTGGACCCAAGCAGCCTTCAAGGACGGCGACTCTCTAGGCCAGCCAGAGATGGGAAGCCACTCTGGGCTGGGGTCGAGTCCTGCAGAGACAAAGAAAACAGCTCCCGCTACAGAGCCAGGGCCCGCGCCAGCAAGCAGCAGAGGGACAGGAGCAAGGAGCTGCACCAGCCCGGGCTGCGTGTCGCTAGCACGAGGCTGAGCGGTCCGGTCTCCGCGGGAAAGCATCGGGTGCCCCTGGGCAAACGTGTGCTACATGCACACATACATGTATACAGACATGCACGTATGCACATGAGTGTGTGCACATGGAGACATACATGCCATGCATGTGCGCACATGCCCACCCATGTGCACATGCCCATATGCACACCCACATATCCACACAAGCACACCCACATGCATGCCCACATGAACACACCTATGTACACGTGCACACCCACATACACACTCACATGCACATACACTATCATGCATACACATAGGTGTACCTATGTACACCTGCGCATGCACACGTGCACACCCACATGCATGCCCACATACATACCTATGTACACCTGCACATGTGCGCGCGCACACACACACGTATGCACAGACCCTGAAAATCTGAGGAGCTGCAACCATTCGGGCTTCCCAGCACACCCCGAGGCTGCTCAGTGGGGCAGCCACCAGCCCCCTGCAACCGGCGCGCTCTGGGCTCGGCTTCCCCGACGTCTCCGCTCACACCCTCCCAGCCAGCCCAGGCCCCAGACGCCTGCGCCCATTAGCACCCAGTAGCGCCTGGGCACAGCACTGGTCTTGCTGGTGCACGGGGGCATCTCTGGGCAGGCAAAACCACATCTGCAAACACAGGCACATCAATTCTTCTGGGGCACTGCTGTCAGCACCTGATAAAGTGAACCCGGGTTCGTGAAAGCTGGTGCTTGCGCTCTCTCTTATCTAGTTAGTCTATAAAGTGCAGCTGTGCCCTGCCTTCTGCCTGCAGACCGACGCATCTAGCTGCCTCTCACCCCTGGCAGCAGCCGCCCCCTGACCCGCGGCACAGCTAATGCCAGCCCAGGCTCTCCGAGGCCTGTGTGATGATTGAGACGGTCTCCATCCACATACAACGGAGGTCTCCCCACAGCAGCAATGGAGGCACTGGCTGGGCTCTGCCTTTGGAAATGGGGGGCGAGGAGGGTGGCCAAGTCTGGACGGTTCCTATTCAAGGGGGTTACGTTAGGCCGGAGCCCAAGGGAAACAGCCCAGACACGGGAGCAGGCAGGGAGGGCGTTTGCAGTGGGTGCAAATCCTCTGGGACAAAACAGAGGTCAGAGAATCAGAGAAGCGGGGCTGGAAGGGACCTGCAGAGGTTGCATCAAGTCCAGCCCCCTGCCCGAGGCAGCATCAGCCCTGTCCAAACCCTCCCTAGAGCTGGACTGTCCTCAGACGACAGGACAAGGAGCAATGGGCTCCAGTTGCAGCAAGGGACGCTGAGGTTGGATATCAGGAAAAACTCTCTCTTACGAGGAGGGTAGTAAAGCCCTGGAAAGGTCATCTAGGAGAGGTGGTGCAGTCTCTGTCTTTGGAAGTTTTGAAGACCCGGGTAGACAAAGTCTTGGCTGGGATGACGTGGTTGGGGCTGGTCCTGCTTGGAGCAGGGGTTGGACTAGATGTGACCCCCTGAGATCCCTTCAACCCTCATTGTCTGTGATCCCAGACAAATCCATCATCTAAACTTATAAAACTACCAACACTACAGCAGACATTGCACCCGACCCTGCCACGGGGAAAGCCGGGGGAGCGCGGCAGCCAACATCCTGATGCTGTAAAAGGTTGTTAATGCATCTCGAGAGACCTCAGGCAGAGGCCGTGCTCCTGCTACAGAAGAAGGCAAAACCCCGCAGCCTGTACCAACCTGAGAAATACCATGCAATGGAAACAGGCTGAATCAGTCCGCAAAGATGAAGGCAGCCACACTTGGGACACACTGGGCAGGTCTCGATGCACCACGACACGGGGCTGTGAGCATCCGAGGCCCCTGCACTGTGCAACGATGCTCAGCAAGACCCAGAAGGGACCCCTGCTCAGGAACCCCCTGGACAGAGGAGAGACATCCCGATCTCTGGTTTTGCCCAGACATCAGGTAGGACCTACCCCAAAGGCTGCGGGCAGGGAAGACTACAGAGCCTCTCCCCTCTAAACCGCACCCTGGAGCCAGTCCCCAGCAGGCGCCAGGCCTTGATCGCTAGCGGAAGCCAGCTTTGCCGCACTTGCACCATTTCACCCCATACACCGCTCTCGGGAGCGTCGGCGGGGGAGAGGGCACCTTACCTCCACCGACTGGATGGCCTCTTCACCTCCTTCTCCACGCAACAAGTTCAGTAACTCTTCCTCGGCTACGGCATCTCTTCCAGAAACGCGGCCGGTCTCCATTCAAGGCCAGGTAGCAACAGAGAACCCACCACTTCCCTCCTTCACTTGTTGCGATGGTTTGTGCATCCATCTGTTCAGCCCCTCTCTCACTAGGAGGCATTTCCCCAGCCCTCGAATTATATGTGGCTATTTCCTGCAGCCTCTCCGGTTTGCTGCCCCCAGCACCAAACGAACGCTGCGTGCCATTACCTGTACTTCTGCTCCCCACGGCCCACTCGTATCTCCCAGGACTGCACCAGTCCGGGGTGCCTCGGCCCTGCACAGAGCTCCCGTTCAATCCGCTCTCTGCTCCGACCCCAGCCCCTCTGCGGGGTCCCTGCATTGCAGGCTACAGCCCCTGCTGGGTTTGCAAGCACTACAGACAGGGCTGTCTGGCTGCCCGGCCTCCCGCGTCCTTTCCCACCCCACTCCCCCGCGGCAACAGCAGGTTCGAGCAACGCCGATTCAATCTTGGAGACTGGTTTTAAACAAGTCTCCATAAAACTAGCTGCGACTGGCACTTGACCGTGCTGTATTAAGTGAACCCGGTGCAGCCTGTCCGTGATTTTGCCCAGAACTGCTGCCAGACAAACCAGTCAACGCTTCCCTCAGTTCTCATATTCCCCCTATTTGAACGCTGGCATGTCAGGACTCCTCCAGGCTCCTGCAGTCGTCCTAGATGTATCGAACAAAAAAATCACATTCCTTCTCGGCCAGCTCTTTTAAGACTCTTGGAAGACAATTATTAGACTTGCTGATTAATTTTATCCCCAGTACGTTTTTTGACATTTTTCTTAGGACCACAAAGTACTTTGCTACCTCTGTATGTGAGCAAGCACATCACCTTGCTTCTTTTTATATAAGGACAGAAATGTTTCTTGCACTTACCCCCGTATACAAGGCACTGCAAGATCCCGGGAGAAGAGATCCTAGAGGCAGATACAATTATTAGTTATGAATAAAGACAGAAGCAGCTTCATCACACGGTAAAATACAAAACAGAAAACTGCTGCGACTTAATCCACAAAGAGCGAAGGGACCAGCGAGGTCCTAGTCTGCGACTCGGGGTCCCGGGCAGTGTCATAATGCAAACGATATCCTAACAGTAACGAAGCATCCAGGAGGTCACCCCCTGCCCCCCACTTCACCCTACTTTTCCAGTTTAGCAAAATGTTTTGACTGCTGCAAAGCTACACCGAGCGCTACAGTGCAAAAGCTGCCGTCTTCACCAAAATGCATTCTGATGACAGTTATCTGAACTATTTAAAAGACATCAACTTTGGAGGGTCAGAGATGAAGGAAAGCTGCTATATTTATGGAGGATTGTACTCTCCTAAAGACTCATGACTGGCAAATCTGGGCTATGTTTTCAGCATCTGCACTTTGCCACAGCAAATTCAACCTTGTTGAATGCTGTAAAATGCTGAGCACTTGTGCCGTCTAAATAGCTCCTTTCCATTTTTGGAAGAGGATTAGTAAATTATAGAAGAAAGCTATTTAACATTCAGGAAATGTAACCCATATATGCGAGTTATCAATCATGCCAGGCAGATGGTAAATGTATCTCCTTTCACCACAAATTGAGCAGCAAACATTCAAATTCATCACCAAGACAACATATTTAAATTCCCTTCTATTTTCAATTCTGACATTCTTAAATTGCTAAGTAATGAAAATCAATATTTGCATCCAGAGAGTTGAAGGAAAATGCTGGAAAGTCGGCATCATGGCAGCCGAGGCATGCTCTAAGTATTTGAAATCTAGCAAATTAAGAGACGGTAGAGTGGGGTTAATATACTGTACGTAGGTCAGCGTGATCTTGGCAACTAAGAAAGCAGGGCTCTCCCCCTCCAAGCTGCCAGTGCCCGGGGCCACGGCTGTCACCAGCAAGGGGGTTTCCAATTACCCGGCCCCCGGGCACCCAGCACGACGTTTGCTCTGGACATGAAACGGGAGGAGTCTTGCAGAACAGGATTTTGTGTTGGGATTTCATCTCGGCTAGATGCTGCTGTTTTTTTAAGGCTATGGATAAACTGCCACGTCTACGGGTAAGACAGAGCACCGGTTATCCGATTACCAGGTAAATGGGACCGGTAACCCCCTGTCTGATCTACCCGGAGGGTTGAGAGACTGCTACACGCGGTCCCAGGCGGCCGTCCAGCTGCATCGTTAGCGTACAGGTCTAACGATCGCTTCATTTGCAGAATGAGCACGCCTTTGTACAAATCGCGTGCTCTCGTGCTTAATGCAACTTCCAGGGGTCCGTCGGGGGAAACGACCGACATCCAGCAATGCAGCGCCCGCCTTTCTCGGGAGGCTGGGGAGACAGGGAGGCACGAGGGGAAAGCCAGGACGACAGGCAGCCCCAAAGCAGCTAGCTAGCAGCAGGTACGTTTAGCATTAGGGTCGTCGCTTCAAGGATACCATCTCCTCAGGATGACATTTGAAAGCCATTAGGCGGATTGCTCACCAAACGCTGGATTTGTGTCGACTTATCTGCAGTCGGGTGCGGACAGTCTGCCACGCGCACGGTTCAAGTGACGCATGAACCAGCCCGAACGCGCCTTAAGATAAAAACTTTTATTTTACAATTTTATAAAGCAGCTTTACATGAAGCACAAATGTTGATCCATTTACTTTGTATAGAAACATAATAGTACCTTTCCCTCTGCAAAAAATCATGTCTCGCGGTATAGAAAACTAACGTGTGCACATTGTGCTTAAACTGCAAAGTCTGTACAGCTTTACAAAGGACTACCCTTTAGAAGGGCATCCGGTAAACAATTTATTGCATATTTAACACATGGTGTATACCCCACATGTAAAACGTAGAAAACAATAATCAAAAAACCCAAAAGAATAAAGTACAATTACAAGGTGAATGAAAATAGCAGCTTTCAGTGAATGTCTTGCACAATGACCAAGAAAAACAGCACTGCCACACATCCAGAGTTGTGCTTGTGTGTCACTGGTTTGCATATACCCACGTGCACGGTGTTGGACGAAGTACACACACACACACACACACACACACACACACACATCCTAACAAAAGGGTTAAAACAGACCTTAGCCTCTAAGATCTTTGTCAGTTTTAAAGTGGAGGTACAGAAAGGGGTCGCTGTTATTTGGTGAATTCGGACAGACGAACACTATTCGGCACTGGTGCCCGACAATTCCCTCCCCCGGCTCGACTCCTTTAAAAAAATAACAACAACGAAGAGGGATCACACTTGAACTCTTGTAGGTTCAAGATGCACTCACACCTGGGTGTTTAATTTACACTCACGCACACGCACAGGGGACAGCGATGGCAACAGCGTTAAGGGTAGAAGGATGCATCTCCTGTTTCTCTGCTGACGTTGCTAAATTATGCCTCCAAACAAGCCTATTTCGTCTGCTGCTGGGTGGGTTGAAGGCCGGGTATGAGACGCAGAAAGATCCATGCCGCTAGGGTTCGGGTTTGTTTTTTTCTGTCCGTCTTTTCCTAACAGGCTAGGAACTCGTGGCCACTTTGCTAAGGCACCAATACTCGTCACAGAAGCAGTACTCAAATGTGCTCGTCCGATCCACCCAGCTGGAACTGGCCGTGCTGTCGAGGAAACGCAGACAGGAGGACGTTTGCCTCGCTCCCATATAATATCGGCCATTGCAGAGGAAACAAGGGTTAGGGGTTTTATTTTTGATTGTTGGGGTTTTTTTGTTTTTGTTTTTTTTAATTTGAGGAGAAAAACTCATCTTTTATTACTTTGGTATTGATAAGGGATTTTAGGTTTCAAAACACTTCTGCTGTGGCATCCGCTAGGCGATACGATCGCATTCTGCATTTGCAAAGATCACAGGAACCACCACCCGGTTCCACGTCTTTGTGAGCAAATGGAAAAATTCAGTCAAGTCCACCTGCGTCCCGTCCTCGCGCCTGTCCTTGCCAGCAAACTAATGCCTGCTTTGTCTCTGAGAGCTGCTTGATTATTGAAGCCACAAATAACTTATACAATAGGATTAATGGCAATGTTTAAATGAATAAATGTACTTGGGGTTGGAAGGGACCTAAACAGATCCTCAGGTCCGACCCCCTGCCCTGGGCAGGAACGTGTGCTGGGATCGTATCACCCCAGCCAAATATCTGTCCAGCCTCCTCTTGAAGACCCCCAAGATAGGGGAGAGCACCACCTCCCTTGGGAGCCCAGTCCAGATCCAGTTATTCCTAGTAACCCCCAGTGGTGCCCGGGGGACCAGAGCCTCCCCCAATTCCCACTGGTCCCCCCTGGTGAGTTTGTAGATGGCCACCAGGTCCCTGCTCCACCTTCTCTTGTGGAAGCTGAACAGGTTCAGGTCCCGTTGCCTCTCCTCGTCGGGCCTGCCCTGCTGCCCCCGGATCATGCGGGTGGCCTCCTCTGACCCCTCTCCATGCTGTCCACATCCCTCCTGATGTGCGGCATCCAGAACTGGACGCAGTACTCCAGCTGCGGCCTGACCAGTGTCGCATAGAGGGGGAGCATCACCTCCTTGGACCTGCTCGTGATGCATCTGTGGACGCACGACAAGGTGCGGTTGGCCTTCCTGACCGCGTCCCCACACTGTCGGCCCATGTTCGTCCTGGAGTCAACAATGACTCCAAGGTCTCTTTTTGCCACCGTGTCGTTGAGAAGGGTGTCCCTCAGCCTATAGGTGTGTACCTGGTTCCTTCTCCCTAGATGCAGCACCTTGCACTTGTCTGCAGTGAACTCCATCCTACTCTCATCCGCCCACCCCTGTGACCCGTTTCCATCTAGCTGGATGCTGTCCCTCCCCTCCAGCGTGCCCACCTCGCCCCACAACGTGGTGTCCTCAGTGAATTTGGACAGCGTGAATTGCACACCCACATCCAGATCGCTGATGAAGATGTTGAACAGTGCGGGCCCAAGGACCGAGCCCTGGGGGACCCCACTGCCCACAGCCCTCCAGGTCGAAAACAACCCGTCCACCACCACTCTCTGGGTGCGACCATCTAGGCAATTTGCCACCTGTCTGACTGTGTAGGCATCAACGCCACAGTCACCTAGTTTTTTTAAGAAAATGTGTTTGGAAACCATGCCAAAGGCCTTCTTAAAGCCCAGGAAGACGACATTCACCCCGACACCCTCGTCCAGGGACTTTGTGACCTGTTCATAAAAAGAAACCAGGTTTCTGCCCTCAATGAGCCCGTGCTGGTTGCCCCTGAGCATTACCTGCCCTGCCGGGCCCGTGCAGATGTGCTCCTGGATGATTTCTCAAAGGTTTGCTCATGTCAACATGCACTTAATCATACCGGAAAATCCCTGGAGCTTCGGGGGCTGAGATTCATAATGTGCCTGTACCAAAATATTGGCAGGTATTAATATGGCCTACAACCAAATTCCAGCTAGCTTACCATATCAAATATTATTGGTCTAGTGACACGATCAATTGGTTTTACTTCCTTGGGTTTTTCAGTAGGCAATCCACATGCTGAAAGACCATAAAGTCCAGCGAAAAGAGGTTATAAATACAAAAAGGAAATTCTGTGTTAATTCTGAAACCTGGACGGAGCGAACATCTGGGTTCGGATGTGTTCGGTTATTGCACAGATACCCTCTCTCACTTGCCAGAACCACTAAGACGATTCAGACATAAAGAATAAGCTCAGGGCCGTAGGTGTCGTGAGTGTTTAAAGCATAGGTAAAGGTGGGGAGACGGACACAATCATTTTAGTGTACTACGTTCTTGATCGGCTTTTTAAAAAAGCATTTTAAAAACAAAATTGCCATAGGAAAAAAAAAAAAAAAAATCACCGATAAGTCCAGTGAAATCAAGGCTCCTATGAGCTACTCAAAAATTAGCTCCTTAGCCCATGTTTAGGTTGCCAACAGAAATCTCCCCCGTGCGCACAGAAGCCTCTTCAATGCAATTGGAAATACAGTACACAAGAGATTTCAGTGGCACGGCAGAAACGGCGACCAGCAAGCCTCAAACGTGATTGTAGCCTTGGCTTTATAAAAAAAGGGGATGGTATGCTTGCAAAGTTTTGTGCAGTCAGCTAGTCCCACTTCGAGTTGTGCTTACGTAACACAAGTTAGGAGCCCGAATGCTGGCTAGGTGCGTTTTCAAATCGACACACCCCTAAAGAAACCGTACATTGAAAGTACCTCGATATATAGAACCGTAAAACAAATATTTGTGTATTTTCCCCCCCTTCGAGAAAAGAACCGGTATAAAAAACACCTTTAAAAAGATACACTGTCCACTACCCAGGCTACAAGTAAATACACGGTTACTGCATTACACCACGATTCGTTACTCTGTTGTCAACATATACACAGATTATTCCATTTTAAAGGAGGCCACATCCTAACTTTTCAGGCAAGTGCTGGACTTTAAGGACCTTTATGGCTTCTGTAAATTATCTTTTTTTTCCCCCCCCTCCCCTACAAAAAGGAATTTTTCCGCCCCCCGAAACTCAGGAGTACAAATGGAGTTTGACACGGGCGAGTGATTTCATGGTGGGACGCTACGGACAGGTAAACGAGTTGAAGGAGATGCTAGCTTTGATCCAAATTCTCCTTACCGGATCAAAGCATTACCACGCTGGAATGCAATCGTTTCACATCAGTTTTAAGGATCACTTCTTTGAAACAGCCCATCGCTTAGTAAGCGGCCTTTTACAACGCACCCCGTTTCCCTTCGAGAAGTCCAGCGGCTCCCGCAGACAGCAGACGCGCGGTTTTGGTTGTCAGCTCTAGTTGTGCTTTGCCCTGCCGCCCTTCAGATAGCTCTTCCACCTCTTGACAAACTCTTTGAAAATCGGGGCCTCGTCAATCGTGCTCAGCAGCTGGAGCTGGTTGATGTGGGTGGTGTGATAGTCCCATCGGGCCAGGTTGGGAGCCGTGCCGAGCATGAAATGGCGAAGGTCGTAGATCGTCCCTGAGCCAGTATCGTAGAGCGGAAGCATGGCTTTTGCCTTTTCCCCAAGTTCCCCCCCCGCCGTTTCTTTCAAGTCATACAGCCCGATTAACGAGTACATGAAACCGTTCAACACGAACGAGCTAGGCGAGGTCGGGTACTCTTCATACCAGTCGTGCTTCTTCATGAAGACGGCTTTCACGCCGTGCTGCTCAGACAGGAGCTTGTAAGGTGCTGTGGCCCGTAAAGCTGAATTGAGGAATGTGTGGTCTTTCGTTAACAGGTAAGCCCTGACTAACGTGGAGATGGCCTGCCCTTGGGCCATGGCAGAGTACCAGCCTGGGTCTAACGACCGAAACCCTTCCCCGAGCTTCCGCATCACCATGATGGGCCAGCCCCCCCTTTCATCCTGGTTCCTCACCAGCCAATCGCTGGCGGCAAAAAAAGCCGCCATGTGCGCCGTGGTCACTATCGTGATGTTATCAATGAGGCCTTTTCCCTTTGCAATCAACCTGACCACCTTTTTCGGCATGATTTTTGTCTGCTTTACAGCTTTTGTGTTGGAGAGGCCCACTCCCTTCCGGAGGTCAGTGACCAGGTCTCTGGTGACGGTACTCCAACTAGTCCTCGGCCCGATGCCGTAGTAAATGTCCCTGTCCTTGAAAGCGATCAGCTGCATGTTTGAGACGTAGTGCACTGTGAAGAGCTGGTTCTTCTCGGTCGTTTCCAGAACCACTGATATGCTTCCGTTCGTCAGGAATTTGAGGTCAAAAGAAATAATGAAGTCCCTTGTGTTCCCCAGCTGCAGAGAGGCCCCTTCAGTATTTTCTGGAAGAAAAAGAAAAGCACCAGAAACAAAAGAAAATGTGTCAGGCATAAGAAGATCTTCCTGTTAAATGTCCTATTCATCTGCACCCCAGAGGTTGTACCATATAATGAGGTCACCCGATAAAATCCAAAATACTTCAAGGGCATTTGATCAATAAACCTAAATTCCTATTTCCATTTTTACGTCAGTTCATCCTTGCCTGTTACTAAATTAAACATAAAACGATCCAATTAATGAGTCAAGGGTGACTCCTGTAACACCAAGGGAAATTCCTCCTGGCTAGCCAATGTGAACATCCTGCTGCATTCTCTCCAGGAGGTGCGGAGTCAAACCGGGGCCGAATTGCTTTATCAGCACCTTTGCTAGCTGATCAGTAGCTTGGCAGAAGTGCAGATGCCAGGATGGAGCTTCAGCCAAAGAGAAGATGGCATCAGGAACATGAAAGAATGGGAGAGGCTGTGATGGAAAAAGAGGTACTAGTTATATCACGAAATGTGTTTGGTAGTATCAACATAGCCAGAGCAGACATTAGCCATCCTTTTTAAAATAAATCCTATTCTGCTCTTGGTGGGCATCCTAATAACATGATACAGACACCTTGTTCCAGGGGGTTACGACCAAAAAGACAGAAAGGCAGAAGGCAAAAGGCACCTACCGCTATAGGAATTGGCCATGAGAATGCAGTTTGATGCACATAAATTCAGTGTTTCATCGTAGTCTGGAATTACTTGCTCTTAGACTCGCAGTCAGATAAATCATATCAACTACCCTGTGCCTGAGATAATTAACCACCCACTTTTCTCTTCGCTTGCCCAGACACAACCTTGTATCAGATCCCGTTGTTATCAGCTTAATTGTTTAGTGATTCCCAGCACATCAGCTCTAACTGCAAACCCACTGAAGGCAACGGGCGTTTGTGAAGGCAGAACTGAGGATCAAGCTTGATGACTAGCAGCGCACCAGAGACAACCTGGCTTGATATTCAGAAGCTCCCGAATTTGCAAGGAAATAACGTCACAGTTTCACGCTGGAAGCAGAAACAGAAATGGAGAGAAACCGTGCAGTCACAGCAAGGCCGCGTTTACGCTGGCTTTTTTAACAGACAACGGCAATTTTAGCAAAAGAGCTTGGTGAACCGAAAAAGAAACAGGTAGTTAGAAATCCACTGGGACTAAAACTGAAATCTATTAGCTGCATCTCTGCATCCTTGACAGCTCCAAGAGCAGGGAACTGATCGGTTTAGGGGGAAAACGAACACAAAATAAGATGACTTCACATTTCAGAGTGTGCGAGTGTGAGCATTAAAAATCTATAAGGGCAAAACTCTTGGTGCTTTCTGGTTTTCACATGTGCTAACAATTAAATAAGTTTTCAAAGCAACATGCCACCGTGAAGCCCGGTGTTTCTTCGCAGGCTGGCTTCCAAAAAGTAAAATCTTAATCCCCCCAAACCAAGATGATCAAAGGAATAATTAGTTTGTTAGACAGCATGCAGATCCTGTCATTCTGAAAGCACAGAGGGACAGTAAACACTTAAAGGCAGTCGTTCTAAATTAATGGTTTTTCAAGGCATAAAATTCTCATGCGAGGGGCAATTGTTTCTTTGCTCATGCTTCTTGATGTGCGAAATATCCCATAAATATTTCTAAGTGCAATAAATGAGTTATGACCCCTATTCCTGAAAGTCCATAGGGCTTTTCCCATGTCCCCGACAAATCCATTACACTCGGCATTAGGACTGTTTTCACATTTTGCCGTGTAAGGCTTCATCCCACCTGTTCCTATTTTGATTAATAAATGCATTTTTTTAAATGCTCAAAAAGTCAAAGCTAAGCTCCTCCAAGGTCTCAAACTCAGCACCTAGAGAACACTAGCTGTGTTTTGCTACACTAACTGCACTCTTCTGCAAGTGTGTAAGTGTACTAAATGCACTCTATTGCAAGTGTGTAAGTGTAACCCCAGGTAACCCGTCTGGATTTTACCAGCTATATTGTACCACCTTCCCCACAACCCCAAGCACCTCCTCACACCTGCAGTCTCTCGTTCTCTTTGATTCTCACTGCCTGGCATTTGCATTTTCACAGACCTGTAGTATTTTGCATTATGGCTTTTTTTTCCCCCAGGAGAGCACACAAACACCAGACTCTCCCTATGCCTGAAGAAGGGCGTTTGTGCCCAAAAGCTTGCAAAGAACAATTTTTCTAACTATTTAGCTGGTCCAATAAAAGAGATCCCATCTACCCAAAGAACCTGGTCTGTCTGCCTACGTCCTTAGCCTAACACAGCTACAACCCAACGGCTCTACTGTAGGCGACTACCGAAGTCGCAGCTGATACTTAGAGAATGTGGTGAAGTTTGGGCTTTTGTGAAAGCGCATTAGCTGACCACGCCAGCTCCCATTTCTACTTATCCCAGCCCCGTTTGCTTCTCATCACACAAACAGGAAGTGGGCAGACAGAAAATTTTAAGAACCAAATAAAAAAACCCCCAAAGGTTGCCTATTATTTGCACTGCATTAAGTGCTCATAAATCCATTACTAAAGGGCATCTAAAATAAGGGGATGCGAAGTGTGGCCTTCAAGGTCTGAAGATTACTCTGCCATCAATAAAGGATGAGGGGAGAATACATAAGAGATCCTATAACCTTCCCTCTCCTTCTATTTATCTACTACAAAGACACAAGAGTGTTCTCAACAATCTTTTCCTCGGAGACCCAGGCCCAAGGTGCTGACTAAAATTACTTCATTGTCTTTTTAAGTAATGGACTCATTAATTCTAATGGGTATTGATTAAGGAGGAAAATACATTATGTCCTTATTAATGAGGCTGTCTTCAGACAAGGGGAATAGTTGCATAAAATAATGAATTTTATCCATGGCTTATTCTGTTAAGTATGAAATGGAGTATGACAAATCGCCAGAGGAAGCAGCAGTACGTCTGAAAAGCACCAGGAGTGGAGTGGGACCTATGGGCGCGTCTACACGTGCATTAACGTGCTTTAGTTAGCGCACGTTAAATCTAGTACCTCCATTGTGAGGTACTAGAAAATGCGCATTAGCCTGTCTTAATGAGCATTAGCTAAAGAGCATGCTTTTTAAGTGACGTTTAATGCACATTAGCCTATTTTAATGAGCATTAATAGCATTGTTTTTAAAGTGATGCTTTAATGCACATTAAAATAAAGTAATGCGCATTAAAAAGCACATGTGTAGATGCACCCTATGGCTCTAGGGAGAGACGTATGCATTAGCTGGCCATGCTTCGGGACAAAGCCTTGGCTATAGCTGAAAGTAAACAGCACAGGCCTCTGGGTGGGCTGTTTATAGCCAGCCATCCCTGAAAATAGCAGAAAGGCTCTCCAAAGTCACTCCGGCTGCTCTCACCCCCAAAGGGCTGGCATGGGAGCTGGGGATCAGTTGGACAGAGGAAGCCTCACCAGCCTCTTTCTCCTGGGCACCTCCTTTGCTGTGACAACAGAGACCCACTACAACCTCAGGGATCCTGCTATGCAGAGATGATGATCCAAGTTACCGGTGACTGATTATTGACTCAAAGAAGACCGGATAGAGGGCACAGACACAGTCACACCAGACCCCAGGAGTAGGAGCAAGATAAATCTCCCTGAAAGCCCTCAGACCCAATTCCATCAACTTCCTGTGCACAAGCTTTACTGAACCGGACAGCTGCTCCATTCTGTAACCTACAGATCCCATCCATTAAAGATCCCCCTCACCCGGAAACAACCAAAAGAGGTATGTGCCAACCACCGTAACTCGCTCGTGGACTAGCCCTGGCTACACAAAATCGACAGCGTTGTGCTGTGGCCACAAGAGCATTCCACGGCTGAGTATGGCCTCCTCTTGTTAGCCTGAAAGAGGCCTGGACCGATGGGCTAACTATGGCAGAAAGACCTTGTATAGCAAGTGTCAGCCCAAATATCTACATCCTAGCAAAAAGTTTCTGACTGCGGGGGCTGCTAAAGGAAGGGCCACATGGGTAAGGCTCTACAAAAGATTTCATGAGACCATGTTGGCATTAAAATGCTTAGAAAAAGGGCTGAGGCAAGTGCTGTTCTATACTCCTGAACCCATTCTGAAGTTTTCTGACTCTGACAGGCATGGCAGCCCAAAGAGGTGGCTCCTCCAATTGCTTGTGTAGCACCATCTCTTCCGTAATACAGCTACAGCACATTTGCGAGTTAAAAGTCAGAAAAAACTAAGCTGGAAGTTAGAAGGAAAGAAAAAATGAAGAGGCTGAGAGAAAGGAGTAGATGTTTCGTGGATGGGAACCCCCCCCCCCCAAAACAAGGATATACACCTCTGTACTTGATCCGTGAAGTTGCGTCTTCCCTGGGAACCTCCCTGCAAATAAACAAGTTTATCCGCTATGACTCTACAGCAACCCACCTGGAGCGACGAACTGCTTCACGTTCGTGAACCGGGATTTATCGAACACCGTTGCAACAGAACAGCCTTTTGGGACAGTCCAGTCAGTAGGCCTGCTGCTTTTGTCCTTGTCTTCGGCTGTTTCGTACACCTCTATGTGAGGAGGTTTCTCCGTCAGGTTTTTACTGTAGTGACTCAAGCCATACTGTGCAATCTGGATTGGGTAGAAATAGCCTTGAGGCCCCCACTGTGTAGATAACGGCACACCTATAGACATGGGGGTGGGAACCACAAATAATTTTGTAAGATCATGTAAAAAGCAGTTTAAAACTCCCCAATCCCCCCCTACCCATGCAAATACTGGTAAATAGTATTTATAACCTCCCATCATTAGTTCACAGGCCCACACAAAGAAGCCCTGTTCAAAGAGGTGACTTTCTCCTTATTATACCGTCTGCAGTTACTAAAAAGCTGCTGTCAAAATGGACCAGATGCGAAAGGCAGAATGAAGTCCTCGTGTTGTACCATGCAGGCAGGCAGGCAGCTGCTACCTGAAACCCCACACTTGGCCACAGATATCGCATGCTTGCATGGATTTTCCCCTTCCACCTCGGAGACCATTAAATCCCAAAGGACGCCACGTTCTGCAGAATCCCCCCCAATATAATATAAATCGTTGGCAATTTAAAGCTCTGTCCTTGTTATTCCTAGAATCTGGCTCAAGTTAATTGATGCGGAACCTACAATTTTACTCGACACCTACACACCTTCACTAATTACGACAGCTCTCCAGCTACAACCCTATTACAAGTAGTTATTGAAATAATGCCAATACAATCACGTGGCGGCTCCGCTCTGCTATTAGCGGAACCTACAAGTGCTCCTCGCTCCAAGTTTCGTAGGTTTGGCATGATGTATAGTTAAAGAAATGGCAACCTAGACTCTGGCCTAAGTCTCTCCTCTCAATCTGGCTGCTCCTAGGGTTTTTCTGAAGAAGCTGCCTTGTCCCAGAGCCCAGAAATGAAGGCTCCCTTTGTTTTATCCAACTGCCTCTGACTCGGTGCCCTTATTAATATCCATTCAGATATGCAACGATACCATCCCGTTCACAGCCCCGGCAACCAGTATGACAGATATAACACTGCATCATTGACAATGTGGGCACGAACACAGGGAAGGAGGCTATTATTTATATACAAAGAGGTGAGCATAAAAGCACATGCCTCTTTGAACCAATTAGTCTCCAAGATGTGACCCTGCCCTACCTTCTGCCTATTTAGCTAAAATAGCTTGGTGAGCTAGAAGAAGAACGGAAGTCCACGAGCAGCACACGGCAGTTAAGCTTTGGATAAAGGTTTCTTCAAATCAGGCTCCTTTTCAACTAAAACAATTCCCCAGCCTTTCAATGGAAACTTAAAAGCCGAATCTCCCGCGGAAAGGAAAGCTAGGATTCCTGCCCCACAAACCTTTGAATGGGGACAAAGAGCAAAGCAAATTGAAAGTGAAAAATAAATACTGTGGCATTCGCATCCTTTCCCCCTTTGGAAGCGGCAAGCGCAGAAGCCAGCGGTGCCTGAAACCTGGCGTAATGAAAAGATTAGTTAAACTAAATTAAAGATGATACATTTTCATATATTTCTGCGCTCCCTGTTACTAATAATAAGTGTTCTTGATAGCGACTTGATGGACTACTACTGCTTGAAGAGTAAAAGCATCAAGGGAAATATTTAAGTACTGTGTATTATCTCAACTGCTGGAAGCTAGCTTGCTTATTAATGCTAAGT